>NW_007734181.1:22140-24017 GCF_000696425.1 Galeopterus variegatus | reverse complement strand
GCATGGCATTGTAGAATGGATATGACAGTGAGATAAAAGCCAGGCTTTCTTTATGCCCAGAGTCACTAATTGTTACCGCCTTGAACGTGTCATTTCACCTCTCCCTGAATGTCATAAAAAGTGGGGTCTTCCTAGATGGTCATAATAAACACGGAGCATGCAAGCCAAACCCAGCCTACATGTATGTTCGTTTGGTGTAAACATTGCTTTAATATACATATACATGCATATGTATATATGTGTGTATACACACACATGCATGTATGTGTGTATACATACACGTATATATGTTAGAGAATATGATTACTTAACAGACACATTTCAAAACAGGGGGCAGGGGATGCTGACCAGTTAGCTCAGTTGATTAGAGCATGGTATTATAACACCAAGGTCAAGGATTCGGATCCCCATAGTGTCCAGCTGCCTGGACAAAAAACAAAACAAAACAACTGGGTAATGCCATATGAAATTCAGAAGTTCTGGCAACATTGGACAGCATGCCAGCAGGGCAGGAATTGCCTGAAACTGGGGGTCAGGTGCCTTCTTTGGATGCAGCAGGCACTCTCTCATTTGCCCATGTCACCCACATATGTCTCAGGCCAGAGCCCAACAGGCATCAGAAGTTGCTTCTCTACCACATGGTGTTTGGTTAAGAGTGCACAGATGCTGGCTTTTGATGGTACACGTTCAAATCCTGGCTCTGCCGTTTCCAAACTACATGACCTTAGGGAAGTTATTTAACATCTTGCTGCTTTAGTTTCATTCCTATCTAACAGGGACAATAATAGTGACCTGCCTCACAAAGTTTTGTGAAGATTAAACGAATTCATATGCATTATAAATATTAATATATTAATAAATTAATATATGTAGAAAAGTGCCTAGCAAGTATTATTATAATTTTTACAGTATCGTAATCATAGAATCAAATGAAAGGATGAATGTAAAATTACTTTGAAAATGTGCAGGCACTATACACAAGAACCACATTATTATATTTTATTACATATAGTACAGAAGATGTCCAGTGGGTGGTTTCTCGAGTCTTCTCTTGAATACTTCCAGGGTAGGAAACTTAATTCCATTTGTGATCATCTTTTATAATTCATTTCTTGGTTAATAGTTCTAGTTTTAGAATGTTCTTCCTCAAATTAAGACAACACAAAAGTTGCTGTATCATCTCTCCATACAACCAAATTCCCTCATTTCTGTGAACTTTCACAGGACTTATTTTCTGTCCTTTTCCCTTAGCATCTATATACTTTCTTGTTTTCTTAATTAACTAATTTGTTTATTCTTCAAACACCATATGTCAGACACTGTGTGGGAGATTAAGAACACAATGACAAATAACACCCAGCTCCCACACAAGAGAAGCTTGTAGATCAGTGTACATGTATTATAGGGTGCCACGTGCAGTAGTGGTATTTTATAATTTCCTGTATAAAACACATAATGCCTCCACCTTTTATCTCTCTCAGGTGTTATCATTTATTAGGTGCTTCTACAGATCTTGTATTGATTGATTTCCAGAAGGACTCTGTGAAATAAACCTTATTATTCCACTTTTAGGGATGAGAAAACTGAGGTTTGTGTACTGCTCTCCCCACACCACCCTTCTTACCCACCTTCAGGGCCTGGCATGGGAGTAGGCCCCAGGGTTCACTTAAATAAATTAGTCAGTCAATGAATAAATTATGTCTGAGCCAAGGAGGGGCTGGAGTAGTTGTGGTCAACACTGTTTCCAATGCTGAACAGCCAGTTCAATTCAAAGACAAGGTCGCCTGAGATGTGATGGTGTCATAACTGGGTTGATGCTCAATTACTCACCAACCTGAGTTGCATAAGGAGAAATCAAAATTATCTGAGTAATCAAA
>NW_007734181.1:19423-21445 GCF_000696425.1 Galeopterus variegatus | reverse complement strand
GCTCAATTACTCACCAACCTGAGTTGCATAAGGAGAAATCAAAATTATCTGAGTAATCAAAAATGTTAGGTAACCTGGAACACAAAGAGAAAGGAACTGCCCTTGACCCCTTGACCACACCTGGTCATTTCTAAGTGGATGGCCTGTTTGGCACCTGTACTTTTAGAAACTTGTTGCGAGTACAATTGACATTAGAGGTCCAAATTCCCTAAAAAACAATTTAGGATGTTTCTCAGGCTAATTTGCATGCTCAAAAACTCAAACCCTTGGAAACTACAAAAATGACCACTGAAATTTTTCCCCATCTGCCCCAAGTTGTTCAAACCATATAAACTACCACCCCCATAGTTTTCACATCACTCAAAAAGCCAAGATCAACACTCTAGGATTTTTCTCAATAAGGTTGCCAAGAGTGTTATCAACTGAATTCACCCTCTAATGAAATTGAGCATAAAAAATGTGTGAATATCCAGAGGTGGGCACTAAATCCTCAGTCCCCCTAAAAGCATTGTAGCAGTAGAGGGCACTGCTAGGATGAGGACATTTCAAAAAGAGGTCTTCAATTGGGAGGTAAGAACACCAAAGACCTTTTGAAATTCACACCTCCGTCAAAGGAAAGCTCCAAGTGCAGACAACCCTGGAGGTTCCTTTGGCTTTTTCTTTCTGCAGCCTTTTCTTAGAATTACAAAGACCACTGCACTGGTCACTTCAGAACCTTGGATTTTAGTGATTTGTGTACTTACTTCCTGTGTGAGCCCAATTCAGGTGTTTCATTTTTGTGAAACTCAGCTGCATCCACAAAACAAGGAAGGTGGTTAAGATAGTCTCTCAGGACACTTTTAGCTCTAAGAGTCTTTGAATCAATAGGTCTGTTTCTCTGTGGTATCCAAGAGTTTCATTACTAGCCAAGCTTGGTGACAACAATTTCTTAGAAACTGCTGGGAGGAGAGAAGAAAAGGGGTGAGAGATGAGGCCATTTGGTTCAGGAACTCTCTCAATGTTTTAGGGCTTGGAGAGGGGCTATCACTGGTAATTTTAGGATTATTGAATAGTGCATGGTAACTATACACGTACTTTTGGGTCAAGATTGTACCTGGCAGACTGAAGCTCAGTTAGAGGAAAATGGGGAAAAACCTACCCTCAATCAGTGAGAAACTGGAAGGAAGAAAGAACAGGAGAAGTTAAAAGGCTGCAAGAGCTCATGATGATGGAGAGTATTAAAAAGAGCCAAATCATTTGTTTACTCCTTCACTCATTCTTCCAACAGATATTTATTTAGTCCTTCCATGTGCTGATAATTAAAAATAATGTGAAAAAAACTTCCTATTTGAACTGTGCTTTATAATTTTAAGGGCAGTTTTATTTTATAGTTTTATTTAATTGTCTTAACAATTCTATGGCGTACACATGGCAGGTTAGTATTATTCCTGCTTAAGAAGAGAGCAATGCTCAGGAAGTTTGAGTGAGTATAGTAAGTATCACAAAGCTAATTAATTGAAAAGTCAAGATTAAAATCCAGGTTTTCTTATTCCTATTTCTTGCATTCTTCCAATATAAATCACAGACATGACCATCTGCACCTACAAGTTCCTATTCTTGCTCTATCAAATGGTGGCCTTAGACTACACCACATTAATGCTCCTTTTCTTCACTTGGCAAGTTGAGAATAAAGAACTGAAGATTAAAGTCCTATAGGAGTTTTGACATTGCCCAATAGGAGGTAGGAATATGCACTTTCTTCCCAAGAGACAAGGCACTGGTATGTTTGACTATAGATGAACAGGCTGAAGTGGGCTTCTGGTTCTGACACCACCTTTATGTCAACTTCCCAGGCCTCAGGCCTAGCACCTGTCAAGCAGATGATAACATCTGCCCAATCCAATGTCATACTTTGTTTCTAATATCAAATCAGGTAGAGTATGTAGAAGCCCCTCAAAAATGTAGAAACCCCTTGAAAATAAGAAGTGAACCCATCAGTGGGTTGTGTGTGTAGGATGTGTGGTTGGGAGAATAGATAATAGC
>NW_007734181.1:18158-18790 GCF_000696425.1 Galeopterus variegatus | reverse complement strand
GAAGTGAACCCATCAGTGGGTTGTGTGTGTAGGATGTGTGGTTGGGAGAATAGATAATAGCTAATGCTGGCTAAACCTCAGGCTTGGGGATCAGGTAAGTCCAGAGGGGAGAGATATGGATCTATTTTCTAAACAAAGAAGCAAAGTCCAGAAGCAGCTCAGTGCTTAGAAAATAAGGAACAGTTGGTCTCACAGCTTGTTCAGCAGGAGAGCTGGCAGTGATCCTCAGATCATCACGCTCTGCCTGGTGAATCGAGTGGGACTTACCAGGGGCTGGACCTTAGCCTCCTTCTGGCTACAGAGAAGCAGGGGATGTTGTGACCACCTGTTCTCTCAGGATGTCACTGTACCTCTTGTACACTCTCCTGCAAAGGCAGACAGAAGTCAAGCCAGGCCCTTGGCAAAATCACAAAGCAAAAAACATGTACCTCCATCCTTCCCCATTTTTTCTTCAATGTCCCCATTTCCCCACCTCATAATTCCCATCCAGAAATGCCCAGTGGCCCTTGAGAGCTCACACCGCTGACTCTAGAGGCCCTCCAAACCAGCCCATGGAGACATCACCTTGGGCCCCAGACACCTCTGTTCCTCACCCCAAATTTACTGAAATTGCACTGCCCCTTTCTCATCCC
>NW_007734181.1:14935-18078 GCF_000696425.1 Galeopterus variegatus | reverse complement strand
AAATCACAAAGCAAAAAACATGTACCTCCATCCTTCCCCATTTTTTCTTCAATGTCCCCATTTCCCCACCTCATAATTCCCATCCAGAAATGCCCAGTGGCCCTTGAGAGCTCACACCGCTGACTCTAGAGGCCCTCCAAAGCAGCCCATGGAGACATCACCTTGGGTCCCAGACACCTCTGTTCCTCACCCCAAATTTACTGAAATTGCACTGCCCCTTTCTCATCCCCCTTTTGGCAAGTGGCCAGCTGTGAGTCTGAGCTAATAAGTAGCTCATCCAGAAGAGCTTATAAAAGATGATCAAATTAAAGAGTAACTCCTCTCAAAAACACTAGTATAGTAATGAGAGGCTCTTAAGTTTTCAAAAAAAAAAAAAAGAAAAAATGAATACCAACTGGATTATCTCCAGGAGTATCGGTGGGATCACAGGGTTGATATCTTGAGTAAAAGAATTCTACTTACTCTCCACTAGAAACCTCACATTTCTTGGTCCTGATAAAAGTTCCCCTTAAAAAGTTGAATATTAAACAACAACCAAAAATAAAAAACAAATCTGAAGCACATATTCTTAAAATATTAGTTTTTATCAGTTGCAAATGGTAAGTAGAAAGAGGCTGCACTTCTTTGTTTGTTTTTAATTTAAGAGAAAATAAGTGAAGTGGGCTTTGGAAACATCAAATGACAGTGTAATATTAATAGGACAATTGGGTCTATAGGTGATTTCTGTAGAGAGCTCAGAGTGACACGTGTAACAACTCTTGTTGTGCATCTAGATTATTCCTTTTAATAAACTCTTCTACAAACCAAGACCTGATGTTTTTGTCTTGACCTTTAGGGGATTCACTGACCCTTGGGAATGTAAGTCCTCCCCTAGAAGACATCTGAGGATTTGAAACATGCCTGGCTGCTTAATAGCTTGGCATTTGCTCTGTATCCTCTCTAGAGTGACCCATACTGGACGGAGACCTGAAGATGCAGTCTTTAGTGGGCATGGGTTTTCTTTGGAACACCTGGCATCCCTTCCTTAGGTAAGCTGTCCTTCCGCATTGAGACCATCCCCATTCCACGGGGTTTTAGTCGGTATCAGCTCAGGTCCTAAAAGAAACAGACACCAAACCAGGAATAGAAAACAAGAGATTATTGAAGGAAACACCTGTGAAGGAGGAAGAAAGAGAGAGAAGAAATAGGCAGGGAGAACCTTCATTCAGACGGTGATGCAGGTTTGACACCTATAAAAGAAGAAAGGGAAGGAAGAATTGGGTAGGAAGGAACTTGGACTACAGTGTAGTTGTGAGAGAGTCTCAGCCAGGCCAATGTGGAGTCCCTGCACTAATTAGAGCTCATTAGAAGAATCCCTCATCAGGCAGGAATGGCCTGGTTTGAGTAGCCCTATTGTGCTCAGTCATTGGCTAGGAGCAGTCCAGTGAAAACATGCCCTGGTATGAATGACACAGTGGATTCCTAGATGTGGCAGCTGAAGGCTGTCAATTAGCTATGCCTCCCACAGCAGGTTCTCCAGAAAGGAGATCTGAGTGGGACACTTTCATGACCTCCATATAGTGGAACTGTCAGGCATATAAAACAATTCACAAAGAAGGGAAAAGATGATCCAAGCAAGGCCAATCAAAGCATATCTCTGGCTTAGACATAGAGACATCAGCAGGAAGCAGCTCCTTTTCACAATGGGGAATACCAAGTAGGTGAATCCAGGGCTGCCAGCTTTCCTTAGAACACACAGGAATCCAAACTGCATGAAGGAGAAAATAAGAACAAAGCAGAGAAGAAAACAAAGTTCAAATTGGGTAGAAAGGAAGCCTTGAAGTCAGCAGACATTAATTTTTTTTTCTTTATTCTAGTCTGAGTTATATTTCTGCCACAACTAAAATAGTGCTCTGCCTGATACCTAATAGTGCTTTTACTGTGATTATAACAATACACCAGAGATTGAGAGGCCTTAGAGCTCATTATTGAACATTACAATAACCTGAGGAACTTTGTTTTGATTCTTAATTCTGGACCCCACACTAGTCCAATTAAATCAGGATCTCTACCAGTGGAACCTACATATCAGTTTATTTTTTTTAAACCCTCTAGGTGATTCTGATGTTTACCCAGGTTCCCAAACTACTGGTCTTATCAAGTCTTCATTTTGCAGGTGTCAAAACTGAAGTTCAAACATTGAAAGTGGCCAGTTCCAATTCTACCGGGTCTCGGAGATAGAGCCAGGAGTTAAATTCAAGTCTTATTTCTAATCTGATGTCTTTTAAAAAAAAAATTATATTATGTCATCTTATCTGAGTAACAAACATTGATTTCACCCCTTGATAAAAACCCTTTGCTCTTCAAGGAGCCTCAGTTACTCTGTCCCTCCTGGTACTTGGAGTTATTTATACCAAAGTACAAAACAGAGAGTGGATGACTCCACCAGCACAAGTCCCTACTCCACGCCACGTTGCCATCTTATGAGAATGCCTTCCTCCCCTTACAGCCATCAGTTCCGGTTTTCTGGAGAGGGATTTTAGACTGAGCATACCATCTTGGTAAGCAGCACCAATCAGGAAAAAAGACTGTTAGTTTTCACTACAAGCCACTCTGACACATAATGGCCATTGGGTTTCCATACTCTGATAAGAAGATGCAGCTCCTTTGCCCTTATTTTTTGTCCTGTTAGCGCGTAGATTACTCAAGTTTTGGTCTTCTGAAAAGTCACCCCTGTGACCCAAATGCTTCCCAACATTGCCACATTGGAGATTAGATTTCAACATGAGTTTTGGGAGGACAGACGTATGCAAACTATATTATCTAGCAAGAATTTTTTTTTGAAGGATAGAGAAGAAGGCATTTTGTAGTTCTATTCTATTCTGTTTTTTAATACTGTCATTTGAACAATTTCATGACTGACTAAGGGTTATGACCAGAAGTTTGAAAAATGTAATTCTAGGGGATACCATCTAAGGTTATTTTGCAGCCTCTTAATTCAATGATTCCATCACTCTAGGATTTCTCTCACCTCTCAAGCTTCTCCAAGCAAGTGACCATCTATGTAATCTTCATTTAAAGCTAGGTCCTTTGTAATCATGTCGACTGTCAACCTGACCCTCCAGATCCAGAGAAGATTTACATATAGACAGAGTAATTTTGAC
>NW_007734181.1:11140-13840 GCF_000696425.1 Galeopterus variegatus | reverse complement strand
TTTCAAATGCTTCTTATCAAGATTGTGATAATTCATGCCCAACAGGCCATAAAACTTCCCTTTCCTATATTAGACAGTGTGGTTGATGGAAATACCATGGAATCAGAGTCAGGAAACAAGAATTTGAGTCCAGCTTCTCTTATTTATAGGTTATAATGATAACTAAAGACCCGCACACTCCACTGAAGAATTTAGAAAATATGTAACACAAATTAATAAAAGATAATAAATAAGTAGAACAAAGTTTTTTTGTAAAAATAACATAACAATATGAAATCCCTAGCACCTAGGAACTCAAAATCTCTTCACACATGTCAGATCACTGGCCCTACCCACTAACAGAGACACAGGAGATCATCAAGGGCAGGGGAAATATGCAAGCATCATATGGAAAATTTGAGGTGATCCCCAGTGGGTGGGTAGGATTTCTGGAGTCCATGAGAAGGGAACTCTGGCATTATCTTACTATGCAAACAGTGAAAAAATAATTCAGTGCAAGTAAAAAATAATTGTTTGAATCCTATATCCTCTGCTTTCAAACTCTGATCTTGGTCAGATTCCATTTTGTATAAATCTCAGTCCCTTTATGTATTAAGAAAAAGTTGATATTACCTGCTCTACTTCTATAACATTATTGTTTTATCAAGATGGTTAGTTAATGTAAAATGATTTCATAAAATTTAGAGTATCTTAGAAATAAAGTTAATAATATTCATTCAGCAAGCACGTATCAAGAGTTTGAGTTGGTATCTAGGAGCACAATTGTGAATAGCCTAGTCACATCCATTTAACTGCTTGCAATGAAGTCAAGTGGGAGAAGAGAGTTAGGTGAGGATACCCAAAAATGTGATATATGATCAGGATCCTGAAAGATAAAAAGTAGCTCACCAATCACAGAATACAGCAGGGCTGGGGAGGCATGGTTGGAGGAGAGACTTATTAGAAAAGGTTCCAAAAGGAGAAATAACATGAACAGATATTTATTGTCAATTCAGTTCCATCAAATATATACATCTAGAAATGGGGGGCCAAGATGAATGTGATACAGGTTCTGCCCCTCTAGATAGACAAGGTCAATGTAATGTGGTACATCCCATGGGAGAAGAGTGCCCAGGGTGCTGATGGTGAGTCAGTCAATGAGTAAAACGTTAACCGGGTGACATGGGGAGATGTAGGTCACATCTGAGACCAGGGCACCATCTTGTATGAAGGCACAAGATCATGTAAAAGCATGAATATGCAGGGAGGAAAAAAATTACCACTTTTGGGAGTGCAAAGAGCCCAGACAATCTCTTCTGACAGTAGTGGTGGAAAATAAAAGTGGCTGATGCAGGGCTTTGATTAGAGGACTGATGAGTTTATCTTTAACCTGTAGGTGGTAGGACATAGAATAAAGTCTTCCAAGAAGACAAATGATAGTGTTAGGAAGAATCACTCTGGCCACAGTGAGCTGACCACATTGAGGTAGAGAAATCTGGTTAGTTGGCTGCAAAAACAAACCAGGACTGAAATGGTGGAGGCCCAGACTAAAATAGTGGCAGGAGAAATGGAAAGAACAGACATACTGTTCTCATCTATCAGACGGAGGTAGAGTTTTTTTGTAGTGTCAATTGAAGGTATTAACTAAGATGAATTTATGTCATGTTAAAATTTATATGCTAAGCAATTTTCTGCTGCTTATGCTTCAGCATACATTAAAAAGATCATTCATTAGAGCCGTTAAACACTGGAAGGCTGACCATTAAGGCCAGTCCTGAATTGGACCAATGAGGAGACTGAAGCCCAGAGAAGAGAGGACTGTCCCAAGTCATCAGTATTAGGGGCAGATAAAAGAGAATAGCCTCATTCTTATGATTCCTATGGGGTTGAAACCTTGACTTGAATTTCATTCTCCGTTGGATGAGGCCTCTTAAAGCCTGCCTTGTCAGCTTCTCTCCCCGGTAGCTGAGGTCTTACCCCAAATCTTTAGGGACTGACTAGGGTCCTGCTAGAAACCAGAAAGACAAAAATAATTAATAAATAAATAAACAAACAAATAATGAAATGAAATGAAATAAAAAAGAAGTCAGATTTTCAGACAGCCTGACATGGGTCTGACTTCCTAGCATCCCTGCTCAAATAAACTCATGGCCACATTTTATCCCTATCAGGATCTTTTGGATTCTGCTTGAATTAAATCACAATTTGCCATACGTTCATATCCAAGCATTCGCACTGCAGGCCACCTCCTTAGGAATCAACTTGGTTAGTTCTTCCAGTCTTAACATCACATGGCCCAAGGTATTTCTCTTCACATGCTCTCTGCTGCAGTCTCAGAAATGCTTTAGAGCAAAATCACCTGAGAAAGGACAAAAGCAACAGGAATGGAAGACAGCATTACCCAGGAAACACAAAATGAAATGGGTACTCCCTGGAGACTGGCAGCAAAGTATCAGGAAGTAGGAGAAAAGAAGGGGCAGGAGCTGTACAAAGTGCTGAGCTCCTGAGACAAGCAGAGCCCAAGATATATGGTGGTTTGGGCAATGCTTCATTTTACCCTGAGCTTATTTGATCCGGGCTCAGATGTCCCAGTTAAATTGTGTGGGTCATTTGTATGCATATATGGACCTGTTGTGGGTATTCTCCATCTACAGCCACCGGGTTTATTTCTGTTCTAACTTATCACTATAATACTCAGAGCAAGATGAAAAGTAAAACAGA
>NW_007734181.1:8443-9920 GCF_000696425.1 Galeopterus variegatus | reverse complement strand
GCCAGAGATGGACAGCGACAAGAGCAAACACTAGCTAGTGTAAGCACTCCCAAGAGGCAGTAATGCAGATCTACAATATCTAATATTCTGTGAGAGTGAAAGCTATCTTTTCATGCAGCTGTTGTTAGCAGCCTAAGGCTGAAGACAATGGAGACAGATTCAGTCCAATCCTACTCAATCCAATAAACATTTAAGGAGGCTGTCTCTGTTTTCATCGATAGATAAGAATTGAGTATAGGGGAANGGTTTATTTCTGTTCTAACTTATCACTATAATACTCAGAGCAAGATGAAAAGTAAAACAGAAATAAACCACCCAGAACCATCAATGCAGGGCTCCTCCTTCCTCTAATGAGCCACCAGCAGCCAAACAAATGATACTTTCTGATAATGCACACATATTACCGTAGCCATGGAAACACACTTAGCAACAAAGAAAGCTTGACCTTTCCCCATCTGTTTAGAATCTTCACAATGACACATTAATTTCAACATATGAAAACAAAGAAAGAAGGGCATAAACGTTACATTATATATAATTCCAAGGAAGCTAGACCAGTGTGGATAAAATACATAGATGAGGAAGGAGTGATGCAGTTAGTTATTGCCCGGTACTCCAGCGTGGTACCCGGGTGACCTTTTACTGGCATTAAGGAAGATGACTCAAATATGCTCTGCTGCTTAGCAAGAGATGTCTGGAAAGGCTCTGCCAGAGATGGACAGCGACAAGAGCAAACACTAGCTAGTGTAAGCACTCCCAAGAGGCAGTNTAGATATATTAACTTACTAAAGTCAATTTCAAAAACCCTGTGAAAGGCAAGATGAATGTTGCAGAAATAATAAGAGAATGCCCCTGCATTTGTGTTACTTGAAGATATCAGAACATTTTTCAAAAAATTACCTTTCCCATGAGACAGAAAGTGGATCAAAGATATATTTAACTCTTCAGTGAGGAAACCAGCAAGATGGCAAATCTGATTTGAAGGAGTTGAGAAATGGATGTATGTCAGTGGAAAAAAATGAATAAGATTACAAACAGATTAAAAACTGGTTAATGTCCTATGGGGCAATAAAACTGTAGCCTTTGGAGGTATCTTTCTTACCCAGTAAAAATCATTTTGCAAAATACGAATCCTCCACAGTTAGCATCCAACTTTGTGGAGTCTGAGCCCTAATCAAAAAATAAATAAGCCAAACAAAGTTATCTTCCTCCAGAGCTGAGATGACCCTTGGGTGAATGTGCTATAAAACACCCTACTATAATACTGCAAGGGCATGCAGGATCATTCTGCCTTATTTCCAAGTTTTGAGTAATTTTCTTTAGCAATGGCACAATATAAGTAGACAGCAACGTTAAAAATAAACATCATTTAAACTGAAGGAGGAGTTGGGATGAAAAGGTCATTATTCAACCTTTCACTCCAGTGCATTATTAGGAGAAAAGCAACACTGTCAGCTATGGACTGAATAAGAGAAAA
>NW_007734181.1:3589-7438 GCF_000696425.1 Galeopterus variegatus | reverse complement strand
CATTGCTATTTTTCATTAAGAGCTAACTAATATATTCAATACAACCAATATATGCTGAAAATACATATTACTTTTCAATTTCATGTTTATGCAAGTTGGAATGGGAGAAAGTGGGGAAAAGTAGGAAAAAGGCAAAAAATGAAAAAAAGTGGAAAGGAAAATTATGAGTAAATTAGACAGAAATCAAAGTAAAAGTGAAGGGTAGAAGGAACAAGGGAAAGGGGCAGTTGAGACGGAAGTCAGAAAAACTCACAAACTATCAAGAAAGAGAGACAAGGAAGAGCAACATATAGAAGAACAGCCATTTTTTGTTGTTGTTTATTGAAACACAGTTGACTCTACATATCTGTGGGGTACAGCATTGAATATCAATACCTGTGTGCAATATGTGATGCTCAAATCAGGATAATTAGTATATTCAATATTATACAATGTAATTTTTTTTCATAGCCCTTTACCAATTCCTCCCTTACTCTCCTCCCCTTTCTCCTTTCCCATCTCTGGTAACCTCAGTCCTGTTCTCTCCTTTTGAAAGTTCAATGTATCATTGTGATCATTGTATCTTTTTTTTTTTTATTTGCCTTTTTGTTTTTTAACTCCTACTTATGAGTGGGGACATGTGGTATTTCTCTTTCTGTACCTGGCTTATTTCACTTAACATAATTTTCTCTTAAGTTTACCCATGTTGCTGCAAATGGCAGTATTTGATTCCTCTTTATGGCAGAGTAGTATTCTATTGTGTAAATATACCACATTTTCCTTATCCAGTTCTCTGACAATGGACATTTTGGTTGGTTCCAACTCTTGGCTATTGTAAATACGGCTATGATTAACATGGTAGTGCAGGTATCCCTTCGACATGATGAATTGCTGGATCGAACGGCAGTTCTACATGTAGTTGTTTGAGGAAACTCCATACCATTTTCCATAATGGCTGTACTAACTTACAGTCCCACCAACAGTGTAGGAATATTCCCCTTTCTCTGCATCCTCAACAGTGTGTTAGTCTCTATTTTTTTAATAGCCAGTCAAACTGGGGTGAAATGACATCTCAATGTGGTTTTGATATGCATTTCCCTGATGCTGAGTGATATTGAGCATTTTTTCATGTGTCTCTTGGACGTTCCTTTGAGAAATGCCTATTCAGCTCCTTTGCCCATTTTTTAATCAGGTTATTTGTGGGGGGGTTTGTTTTTTGGGGTTTTTTTTTTTTTGGTTTTTACTGTTGAGTTCCTTGTATATAATGGATATTGATACTTTGTCAGATGCATAATTTGCAAATATTTTCTACCACTCTGTAGATTGTCTTTTTGCTCTGTTAATTGTTTCATTTGCTGTGCAGCAGCTTTTTAGTTTGATATAATTCCATA
This sequence comes from Galeopterus variegatus, assembly GCF_000696425.1. Lineage (NCBI taxonomy): Eukaryota > Metazoa > Chordata > Mammalia > Dermoptera > Cynocephalidae > Galeopterus > Galeopterus variegatus. The sequence continues at coordinate 6,068 of NW_007734181.1, read as the reverse complement.
TGTTTATTTTTCCTTTTGTTACCTGTGCTTATAGTTTCATATTCATAAAGTGTTTGCCCAGTCCTACTTCCTGAAGTGTTTCCCTTATGTTTTCTTTTAAAAGTTTTATACTTTCTGGTCTCATATTTAAGTCTTTAATCTATTTTGAGTTGATTTCAGTATACAGTGAGAGATATGGGTCTATTTTCATTCTTCTACATGTGGATGTCCAGTTTTCCCAGCACCGTTTATTGAAGAGTCAGTCTTTTCCCCAATGTATGGTCTTGGGGCCTTTGTCAAAAACCAGTTGGCTGTAGATATATGGGTTGATTTCTTGGTTCTCTATTACGTTCCATAGGTCCAAGTGTTTCTTTTTATGCTGGTACTATGCTGTTTTGGTTACCATAGCTTTGTAGTATAATTTAAAATCAGTAGCGTTATCACTCCAGCTTTATTTATTTGTTTGTTTGTTTGTTTGTTTGTTTGTTTGTTTATTGCTCAGGATTGCTTTGGCTATTCAAGGTCTTTTGCTGTTGCATATGAATGCTAGGATTGATTTTTCTATTTCTGTGAAGAATGTCATTTTGATGTGGATTGCATTGAATCTGTAGATCACTTTAGATACTATGTACATTTTCACAATGTTAATTCTCCCAATCCAAGAGCATGGTATGTCTTTCCATCTTTTTCTGTCCTATTTAATTTCCTTAGCAGTGATTTGTAGTTTTTCTTGTAGAGATATTTCACCTCCTTGGATAAATTGATTCCTAGATACTTAATTTTTGGGTGACTATTATAAATGAGCTTGCTTTCTTAATTTCTTTTTCTGCTAGTTCATTGTTGGAGTAAAAAATGCAAATGATTTTTGCATGTTAATTTTGTATCCTGCAACTTTGCTGAAATCATTTATCAGCTCTAAGAGTTTTTTGGTAGAGTCTTAAGGATTTTCTATATATGGGATCATGTCATCTGCAAACAGGGACAATTTGACCTTATCCTTTCCAATCTGGATGCCCTTTATTTCTTTCTCTTGCTTGATTTCTCTGGCTAGTACTTCCAATACTATGTTAATTAGAAGTCTCGAGAGTGGGTATCCTTGTCTTGTTCCTGTTCTTAAGGGAAAAGTTTTCAGCTTTTCCCCATTCAGAATGATATTGGGTTTGTTGTATATGGCTTTAATTGTGTTGAGATACTTTCCTTCTATACATAATTTGTTGAGAGTCTTTATCATGAAAGGATGTTGAATTTTGTCAATTTTTTTTTTGCATCTATTGAGATAATCATATGGATTTTGTCCTTGATTTTCTGATGTGGTGTATCACATTTATAGACTTGTGTATGTTGAGCCATCTTTACATCACTGGTATGAATCCCACTTGATTAAGGTGTATAATTTTTTTGATGTTTTGCTGTATTGTGTTTGCTAATATTTGGCTGAAGATTTTTGTGTCTGTGTTCATCAGAGATAATGGCCTGTAATTGTCTTTTTTTGTTGTACCATTGTCGGGTTTTGGTATCAAGGTGATGCTGGCCTCATAGAATGAATTTGGGAGAGTAGCCTTTGTTTCAATATTTTGGGACAGTTTGAACAGAATTGATATTAATTCCTCCTTAAAGGTTTGGTAGAATTCAGCAGTAAAGCCATCTGCTCCTGGGCTTTTCTTTGTTGGGAGACTGCTGATTACTGCTTCGATTTTGTTGCTTGTTATTGGTCGGTTAAGGTTTTCTATGTCTTCTTGGTTCAATCCTGATAGTCTGTATGTGTCCAGAAATTTATGTTTCCTCTAGGTTTTCCTCTAGGTGTATAGTTGTTTATAATAGTCTCTAATGATTCTTTGTATTTCTGTGGTATTGATTGTAATGTCTCCTGTTTCATTTCTGATTTTTGTTATTTGTTCTTCTCTCTTCTTTTTGTAGTTAGCTTAGCTAATGGTCTGTTTATTTTGTTGATCTTCTAAAAAAACCAACTTTTTGTTCATTGATCTTTTGTATCATTTTGGGGGTCTCTATTTCATTTAATTCTGCTCTGATCTTAATTATTTCTTCTCACCCATTAATTTGGGGATAGGATTGCTCTTGTTTTTCTAATACTTTGTGGTGCGGCATTAGGTTGTTTATTTGAAATTTTTCTATTCTTTTGATGTAAGCATTTATTGCAATAAATTTCCCTCTTAATACTGCTTTTGCAGTATCACACAGGTTTGGGGATGTGTCTTTATTTTCATTAGTTTCAAGAAATTTTTGTATTTTCTTTTTAATTTCTTCTTGGGCCCATAGGTTTTTAGGAGCCTGTTGTTTAACTTCCATGTATTTGTATAGTTCCTAGAGTTTTGCTTGTTATTGATTTCTAGTTTTAATCCATTGTGGTCTGAAAAGATACTTGAAATTATTTCAATTTTAAAAAATTTGTTGAGACTTGATTTGTGACCTAAAATGTGTTCTACCCTGGACAATGTTCCATGTGCTGATGAGAAGAATGTATATTCTATAGTTGTTGGAT
>NW_007734181.1:0-2589 GCF_000696425.1 Galeopterus variegatus | reverse complement strand
TTTGTTTGTTTGTTTGTTTGTTTGTTTGTTTGTTTGTTTGTTTGTTTGTTTGTTTGTTTGTTTGTTTGTTTGTTTGTTTGTTTGTTTGTTTGTTTGTTTGTTTGTTTGTTTGTTTGTTTGTTTGTTTGTTTGTTTGTTTGTTTGTTTGTTTGTTTGTTTGTTTGTTTGTTTGTTTGTTTGTTTGTTTGTTTGTTTGTTTGTTTGTTTGTTTGTTTGTTTGTTTGTTTGTTTGTTTGTTTGTTTGTTTGTTTGTTTGTTTGTTTGTTTGTTTGTTTGTTTGTTTGTTTGTTTGTTTGTTTGTTTGTTTGTTTGTTTGTTTGTTTGTTTGTTTGTTTGTTTGTTTGTTTATTGCTCAGGATTGCTTTGGCTATTCAAGGTCTTTTGCTGTTGCATATGAATGCTAGGATTGTTTTTTTCTATTTCTGTGAAGAATGTCATTTTGATGTGGATTGCATTGAATCCGTAGATCACTTTAGATACTATGTACATTTTCACAATGTTAATTCTCCCAATCCAAGAGCATGGTATGTCTTTCCATCTTTTTCTGTCCTATTTAATTTCCTTAGCAGTGATTTGTAGTTTTTCTTGTAGAGATATTTCACCTCCTTGGATAAATTGATTCCTAGATATTTAATTTTTGGGTGACTATTATAAATGAGCTTGCTTTCTTGATTTCTTTTTCTGCTAGTTCATTGTTGAAGTAAAAAATGCAAATGATTTTTGCATGTTAATTATGTATTCTGCAACTTTGCTGAAATCATTTATCAGCTCTAAGAGTTTTTGGTAGAGTCTTTAGGATTTTCTATATATGGGATCATGTCATCTGCAAATAGGGACAGTTTGACCTTATCCTTTCCAATCTGGATGCCCTTTATTTCTTTCTCTTGCTTGATTTCTCTGGCTAGTACTTCCAATACTATGTTAATTAGAAGTCTTGAGAGTGGGTATCCTTATCTTGTTCCTGTTCTTAAGGGAAAAGTTTTCAGCTTTTCCCCATTCAGAATGATATTGGGTTTGTCGTATATGGCTTTAATTGTGTTGAGATACTTTCCTTCTATACATAATTTGTTGAGAGTCTTTATCATGAAAGGATGTTGAATTTTGTCAATTTTTTTTTTTTTGGCATCTATTGAGATAATCATATGGATTTTGTCCTTGATTTTCTGATGTGGTGTATCACATTTATAGACTTGTGTTTGTTGAGCCATCTTTACATCCCTGGTATGAATCCCACTTGATTAAGGTGTATAATTTTTTTGATGTTTTGCTGTATTATGTTTGCTAATATTTGGCTGAAGATTTTTGCGTCTGTGTTCATCAGAGATAATGGCCTGTAATTGTCTTTTTTTGTTGTACCATTGTTGGGTTTTGGTATCAAGGTGATGCTGGCCTCATAGAATGAATTTGGGAGAATAGCCTTTGTTTCAATATTTTGGGACAGTTTGAACAGAATTGATATTAATTCCTCCTTAAAGGTTTGGTAGAATTCAGCAGTAAAGCCATCTGCTCCTGGGCTTTTCTTTTTTGGGAGACTGCTGATTTCTGCTTCGATTTTGTTGCTTGTTATTGGTCGGTTAAGGTTTTCTATGTCTTCTTGGTTCAATCCTGATAGTCTGTATGTGTCCAGAAATTTATGTTTCCTCTAGGTTTTCCTCTAGGTGTATAGTTGTTTATAATAGTCGCTAATGATTCTTTGTATTTCTGTGGTATTGATTGTAATGTCTCCTGTTTCATTTCTGATTTTTGTTATTTGGGTCTTCTCTCTTCTTTTTGTAGTTAGCTTAGCTAATGGTCTGTTTATTTTGTTGATCTTCTAAAAAAACCAACTTTTTGTTCATTGATCTTTTGTATCATTTTGGGGGTCTCTATTTCATTTAGTTCTGCTCTGATCTTAATTATTTCTTCTCATCCATTAATTTGGGGATAGGATTGCTCTTGTTTTTCTAATACTTTGTGGTGCGGCATTAGGTTGTTTATTTGAAATTTTTCTATTCTTTTGATGTAAGCATTTATTGCAATAAATTTCCCTCTTAATACTGCTTTTGCAGTATCCCACAGGTTTTGGGATGTGTCTTTATTTTCATTAGTTTCAAGAAATTTTTGTATTTTCTTTTAAATTTCTTCTTGGGCCCATAGGTTTTTCAGGAGCCTGTTGTTTAACTTGCTTGTTATTGATTTCTAGTTTTAATCCATTGTGGTCTGAAAAGATACTTGAAATTATTTCAATTTTTAAAAATTTGTTGAGACTTGATTTGTGACCTAAAATGTGGTCTACCCTGGACAATGTTCCATGTGCTGATGAGAAGAATGTATATTCTATAGTTGTTGGATGAAAAGTTCTATAGATATCTGCTGAGTCCAATTGGTCTAAAGTATAGTTTAAATCCTGTGTTTCTCTTTTGATTTGTTGCTTAGATGATCTGTCTAATGCTGAGAAAGTCCCCAACTATTATTGTATTGGGGTCTCTTTCTTTAGGTCAAATAGTGTTTGCTTTATATATCTGGGTTCTCCAGTGCTGGGTGCATAGTTATTTATGATTGTTATGTCTTCTTGCTGGATCTATCTAAGGCTATTGTATCTATATAATG
>NW_007734180.1:97338-97655 GCF_000696425.1 Galeopterus variegatus | reverse complement strand
TGTCCTCTCTCATTTGCTTTTTTAAATGGCACCATATTATTAACTTTTATTGATCTCTTCAGCAGACCTCTCTCCATCCATAGGGCAACATTATGTCTGACCACATAAATCTTACAATAAAATTAAATATTATGAATGACTAAAGAGGTTATTCTCTTAAGATGGGCATAATGCACCTGGTCATTACTGTTTTATGAATGGAAAGGCACAGACAGCCCAGTCTGTCCAGTTGGTTAAGGGCAATGCTGGGCCGTCGGGGCCCAGATCTGTCCAAATCACCTTCTGTCCCGTCCACTGTTCTTACCTGTACCTTCACT
>NW_007734180.1:95139-95745 GCF_000696425.1 Galeopterus variegatus | reverse complement strand
GGGCCCAGATCTGTCCAAATCACCTTCTGTCCCGTCCACTGTTCTTACCTGTACCTTCACTTGTTTTTAAAATGTCATTCTCTATTCTTAGCTCAATTCTATTTCCTTCTTTGGCCCCCCTCCTTCCCTCCCTGTCTTCTTTTATATACAAAATAGATGTCTGAATCATTTGCTGAGTACCAGGCACTGTGCCAGTGTGGCAGTGTAGTAGGGAGTAGGGCCTCAGGTGATTCCCGTCCTGATCACCTGGAGCTGATGGACTGGGAAACAGAAGACAAGGGTTAAACGATCACACAAGCAGATATTAATTGGCCAGTGTTGCCAAAGCTGGAACGGAGCAGGCTCTGGAGATGGTGGTGAGCTCCTTATTAGAGAATATGCCTCATTTGGGGGACAGAGAAGGCTTCCTGATAAAGGGAGGTCATGTGAGGTAAGATCCGTGGGGTGACAAGGCATTAGCTAAGGGGAGGGAGAAGGACCAAGTACCCAGGTGGATGGTTTGTCCTGTGCAAGGAAGGAGTGTGTCAGGAAGGATTAGGAGAAGAGGGTGAAGAAGGCCAGTGTGGCAGGAGAGGCAAGGACAGCCAGATCGACAGGGCCTTGAAA
>NW_007734180.1:92376-94076 GCF_000696425.1 Galeopterus variegatus | reverse complement strand
TTGCAGTAAGTTTTGTGGAGAAATTAGGAGCACTATATAAACTTCAGTCAGGCATGAGTTACAGTGCTGTTGGCCATGAGTTCAGTGTTAATGAATCAACAGCACATATTAAATAAGCGGTCTTTAAACAGAAACGCACATAAAGCAAGATTACATGTTGTGCGTTGGATGGTTGGTGATGTAACCAGAGTCGCACAGAAACCTAAATCTGTATTTCCTCTAGGAACAATTTTTCTGTACTTGGTAATTCAGTATTTATGGTGACTTTATAGAACATAACAACCATTCTCCAATGAGAACATTCTCCAATTAGAATCAACTGTATTTAGGATTAAAAAAACTATATTTAGGTGTTTCTGTACACCAACACTGGAACACCAGAAAAAGAAATAAAGCAAGTAATCCCATTTGCAATAACTATCAAAAAAAACAAAATACATAGGAATAAATTAAAAACAATTAGATTTTGCAATGGATTGACTTTCAGTGATGACAAAGAAAAACTGTAAAGAATATTTTACTTTTTTGGATTTGGCAACAGATGAATATGGTTCCATTTGCTGTCTGAATATAAAAACACATAATATATCAGTTTAATTTATCCTCTCCAAAATTTTAGAGCAAATGTATACCATGGCACTAAGATTTCTAAAAAATTAATTTAATTGAAATGTATTGATTGCACATATTAATGGGGTACAAAATTATAGCTTAATACATGTATATATAATGTATAATGTTCTAATCAAGATAGTTAGCAAATTCATCATTGAAAAAATGTATCATTTCTTAGTGATGAGAATGTTTATGCTTCTCTCTTTTAGCCATTTGAAAATATAAAATAAATTATTGGTAATTATAGATGGCTAGCACTACTGTACATCAACAGAACTTATTTTTCCTATCTAGCTGTAATTTTGTGTCCATTAACCAACCTCTCATTATCCTCACTTTCTCCTCCCTTTTCCCATCTCTAGTAACCACTGTTCTACGCTCCACGTCTAAATGTTAAACTTATTATTATTTTATTTTAGCTCCCACATATGAGTGAGAACATATGATTTCTCGTTTTGTGCCTGGCTTATTTTGCTTAACATAATTTTCACCAAGTTCATCCATGCAGCTGCAAATGGCAGAATTTCATTATTTTTTTATTGCTGAGTAGTATTCCATCATATATAACATTTTCTTTATCCAATCATCTGTCAGTGGGAATTATGTTGGTTCCAAATCCGAGCTATTGTGAATAATGCTGCAACGAACATGGGATTACAGTTATCCCTTCAACATGATAATTTTCTTTACTTTGTGTGTATACCCAGTAGTGGGATTGCTGGATCATATGGTGGTTTTATCATTAGTTGTTTGAGAAAACTCCATACTGTTTTCCATACTGGCTGCACTAATTTACAATCCCACCAACCTCGTACAAGAGTTCCCCTTTCTCTGCATGGCCATATATGACAAACCATAGCTAATGTTATGTTGAATTGGGAAAAAGTAGAAAGCTTCTCCTTTAAGAACAGGAACAAGACAAGGATACCCACTTTCACTACTCCTATTTGACATTGTCATAGAAGTTCTAGCCAGAGCAGTTAGGAAAGAGAAAGAAATAAAAGGCATCCAAATTGGAAAAGGGTAAGCCAAATTGTCCCTATTTGCAGATGACATGATCTTATATAGAGAGAAACCTAAAGACT
>NW_007734180.1:89239-91732 GCF_000696425.1 Galeopterus variegatus | reverse complement strand
AAAATTCCATATTCATGTATTCGAAGAATTAATATTGTCAAAATGACCATACCATCCAAAGAAATCTACAGATTCAGTTTAATCCACATGAAAATACAAATGCAATTCTTAACAGAAATAGGAAAACAAAAACAAAAACAAAAAACAATACTAACATTCCTATGGAACTACAAAAAGACCCCACATAGTCAAAGGAATCATGAGCAAAAATAATAAATCTGGAGGCATTATGCTACCTGACCTCAAAATTTATTACAAAGCTATAGTAACCAAAACAGCATGGTACTGACATAAAAACAGACACATAGACTGATGGAACGGAATAGATAACCCAGAAATAAACCAATGCATCTACAGCCAACTGATTTTTAACAAAAGCTCTGAGAACATACACTGAAGAAAGAACAGCCTCTTCAATAAATGGTGTTGGGGAAAACTGGATATACATGTGTAGACAAATGAAATTAGACCCTTATCTCTCATTGTTTACCCAAATCAACTCAAAATGGATTAAAGGTTTAAATGTAAGATTCAAAACTATAAGACCTCTAGAAGAAAACACAGGGAAATGCTTCAGGAAGTAAAACTGCACAAAGATTTTATGAATAAGACCTCAAAAGTACAGTAAAAAAAAAAAAAGCAAAAATAAACAAAAGGGATTATATCAAACTAAAAAGCTTCTGCACAAGAAAGGAAATAATCAACAGAGTGAGGAGACAGACTACAGAATGGGAGGAAATATTTGCTAACTATACATAACAAAATCCAGATATAAACAATGAACTCAAACAACTCAATAGTAAAGACAAAAAGAAAAAGAAAAAGAAAAACAAAACAAAACAAAAACACCACAAGTAATCTAGTTAATAAGTAGGAAAATGAATTGAATATATATAGACATTTTTCAAAAGAAGACATACAAATGCACAGCAGGTATATGAAAATATGTTCAACATCACTAATCATCAGGGAAATGCAAATAAAAACCACATTGAGATATCATCTCACCTGTTAGATTGGCTATTATCAATAAGATTTTTAGTTTAACTATATATTTAATAATCTATCCCCAATTTTTCAAGCTGGTCTTTAAATTTGCCAACTCGCTCCCAGCATAAAGTGTATGTAATTCATCTTACTTTTGTTATTTTATTTTATATTGTTTTCTTCAGGTAGTGCAGAGGGTATTGGAACAAATGGTTATAAACAAGAAAACAAAATCTACATAAAGAATGGGCAATGACTATATAGAAGATATTTAATTTCATTGATAGTATTTCATAAAGGAGATTAAAGCTTACTCAAATTTAATGTAAAAATGGGGATCAATAAGATGATACCTAAAGTTATGGTACCTAAAAGATGAAAGACTACAAATGAATATAATGTGTTCTGTTCATTATTATTTCCACTCTTATTGTTATTGCAATTAATTTACATGCATTATTTCACTTCTAATACCTAGAAAGATGAAATAGTCTATCAAATGTGGCTGATTTTTCTATTTCCTTAAAAATATTCTTAATAGTTAATTACAGAAATATGATATCCTTTATGTTTTGTTAATTGCATTGTCGAAAGACTTCATTTTCACTAATTTTTATTTATTGCTTATTTGCATCATCAGATTAGTAATAGGATCTGAAATGTGATTGAGAAGTAAAACAATTTCATGTGATAATAGCTGATTTTTATTTAATTCCCTTCCTAATTTCATACTTTTTAGAAATAGTTACATATTAATTTTATAATACGAGAAAAGCAATTACAAGACATACTTATCAATACTGTTATGATAAACACACATATTTATAATTGAAAATATCAGTTTTTAAAATTTTTTTTGCTAAAAGGGAAATTTATTTAATGTAAATGCATACATTAATAAAAAAAAGAAAGATCTCAGATCAGCAAACACCTTTGCACCTTAGAAAACTAGAAAATGAAAAGAAAACCAAGCCAAGACCTAGCAAAGGTAGTAAATAATAAAAATTAAAGCATAGATAAAATATCTTTTATTTTAAGGATAGAATTTAGGAGCTGGGAATTTAAGACTTTTCTTATTTTTGTCTTAAATTTCTATGATAACCAAGTCTATTTTTATTAGTTATTGCTTTGTTATTATGTTGGTGCATTGTGACATTATATTATGCATAATATAATTTATTTTGAATATTAATAAATGCTTTCTCATTAAAGAATAACCTTAATTTTTAAAATTCAAATTATGTTCACTTATATGCACAGTGCAGAAAATATAGGTGATGCATAATTGGCTTTTAAAAAGTATTAATTTGATAGGCTTAAATCACACATTCCTGAGGTCTCAGCATTTTGCTTTTTTCTCTACATTTTTAAAAACAAAAGAGATAATTTGTTCCATACCATCTAGTACCAAAATCATAATAGTGACAATTCAAGGGTTAGGGTACAACATTTATACACACATAAGGGAACATCTGACGAATTTATTAATTATTGCCTCCACAGAGT
>NW_007734180.1:86399-88527 GCF_000696425.1 Galeopterus variegatus | reverse complement strand
CGCTAAGCCCTTGAGTACTACTAATTTTTTTAAAGGCTGGTGTGCAACTTTAATCAACAGATTTCAAAAAAACCCACAAAACACCCTATTTCAAAAGGATGGGGTAATTGATGAACAGCAATGAGACTCTAGAAAGTCTTGATCATATTCAGTTCCCTGGTGCAACCTGCCTCTCTCCCTTTTTAGGTTTTAAGAATCTGAAACAAACACAGAAAATCAGCATTATATCAGTTACCCACTTCAAGGCTGAAGTCTTCGGGCTGTAATCAGAAAACTCCTTTATAATAAAATTGCTTTTATTTATAAACAACATATAAAATCTTACTGCCAGAATTCTTCACATGTAGGACCTTATAAATGCCAGTAGGTGATTTAAATTTTATTTTACTTATATTTGGAAGCCACTAGAGGATTGTAAGCAAGGGAGAGATAAATCTGATTTATGCTATAAAAATCTTTCTGTTTTCTGGACAAATAGTCAACTGCATTAGACTAGAAGGAGGAACAGAAATGTTAGGATGATTTTGAAATAGTCTAGGTTACAAGTGATGATAGCTTTGATCAAAGGTTTAACAGGAAAGATGGAGAACAGTTAGAATAAGGGTATATTTGAAAGTAAAAGTAACTAAAATTGCAATGTGTTTGGATGCAGATCATGAAAATGAGGAATATTGAATGAGTCTATTCTTTTTTATTACAAGTTTAAATGCTTATTTGTCATATAAGATGATATATTGACAAGGCAGTTGTATGTGAAAAAAGTAATCTTTAGAGACTTCCAGAGTTCTGATTTTCTTTTTATAATGGCCCATCTGAAATACATAGAGATATACAGATATATTTGTGTAAAGCCTGTGTCTGCTCAGATATGTCTCCCCACAAGACATCTGACTGAATTCAGCTCAGTTGCCTGAGGCATCTATAAAAATGGTCTATTAATTTTGACCTTTGGCCAGAAATTTTGAAGGCAGCTGTGAGTGGAATACTATCTAGTTGTTTTAAGACTGAAGAATCATATGCATATGGTTAGTTCATACAATTAGTCCTCTTACAGCTAATGAGTGTTATCTGTATCTTTTCCCTGTTCTCCGGATGCCTTTTATGGGGGGAAGCCTATCAGAACGTCCCCTCCACCTACCTAGGACAATGAAAGAGCTCACATTAGGCTCCTCAGAGTTGGCTGTCTTGTAACTATCAGACACCAGTTACAAAGCAGAACCGGCTATATTTCCTCATATAAGCTGTGTTCCCTGTCGGTAAGTTCATAATAGAACAAAGACGTTTCTTGAACCATTATTTCTAAATATAGGAAAGTTCTAATCACTTTCTTTTATTTTTTCCACAAAAGGGCCTTTAATGCTTTAACATCAAGCTCACCAGATTTTCACTTTATTCTCTCCTGCCTAGACATACTATCCAGAATATAATTACTTTCTCTATTTTTTAGAGATTGCATTTTAAGTTTGAAAAGAGCTTATAGTTTAATTGCCACTTTATATTAATGCCTTTAGTTTCAAAATTCTGACAATGATAAATTAGCTTATCAACACCATAGAATCGCAGATCAGGTGTCAATTATTTGATTGGTTAATGTTCATTTTTATTGAGAATTAATGATGTGTTTAATTGAATGTTTCCTTTCTAATGACTATTTTTTAAAAAATGCTCTGAACACTAATTCTCATCTTCTAGGTATGCTAAAATTTTAGTATACACTCATTTCCCCAGTTTTACATTAAAGGAGAGGGCTTAAGATACTAGGATTTACAACCAGTAAATATGTACTCCTGTGATTGAAATCACAGGAATAAAATATGTACTCCTGTGATTGAAATTCCATATAGCGTATGTAATACATACATAAAATATATAATGCATAACACATAATTTTATAATATATAATATAGCATAATATTATATATGGCATATAGCATATCACATATGTTATATAGCATTTTTCTTAATAAAGCAGAGCACTGCAAGGAGCCACACTTATGACAGTGCGATAAAACATGACGATAGTTTTAGAATAATACACAGAACTCATTGGCAATAAACCTATGACCGTTTTTCTAAGCTAGGTTGAATGGCCTATTTTTAATTGTTTTTCATCAGATTATATGTGAAT
>NW_007734180.1:71765-86016 GCF_000696425.1 Galeopterus variegatus | reverse complement strand
TATGGCATATAGCATATCACATATGTTATATAGCATTTTTCTTAATAAAGCAGAGCACTGCTAGGAAACACACTTATGACAGTGCGATAAAACATGACGATAATTTTAGAATAATACACAGAACTCATTGGCAATAAACCTATGGCCATTTTTCTAAGCTAGGTTGAATGGCCTATTTTTAATTGTTTTTCATCAGATTATATGTGAATTTTCAAAAGTTTATTGTAATAGTAGCCATAACAGACACAGTATTCAAATTATTCCATAATGTTGGAGAGCAGGTAGATGGCAAACGAAAGGACCAAACCTACCATGTGGAACCGCATCAGTGGGGCCACTGCTTGGGAGAAGAGCTGCCCAGGTACAGGTGCACACCATGCTAAGGTGGACTTACAGCTCTTGTACGCAGGTGGGGTTTGGAGTCTGTGCTTTTATTTATTTGAATGAAGGGAGTCTGGCTGTTCTGTCTGGAGACCCTCAAATGCCAGAACGAGGCGGATTAGATTCTAGAATATGAGCAGCCACATTAAGGGCTCCAGTTGTCACACACTTGGTCCCATTTTTTTCTTTTTCTTTTTCTTTTTTTTTTTTTCAGGGAAGAACTGTCAAAGGTTCCTTCTCCACACAGACCTTCAAGTGTTGGATTCTCCATGTCACAACTGTCTCTAATTTTTAACAGGCTTGATTTTATTTCCTCTAATGGTTTCTTGCCATAGACTTTTTGACTCTTTATCTGCATCCAGTCTGTCGTCCTGCTTTCGGTCACAGGAATCTATGATTATCTCACCTCCTCAGTTGATGAGCTTCAGTGGCTACCAGGTGTTTTTAGTCAAGACCAGAACACTTGACCCTGACTGACAGAATGTGCAGGATTCCTGCTTCTCTTTTCTGAGTCTCTTACATCAGCTGCTGACCCTTCTCCACAGTCTAGTCACACTTTCTCTCAGAGCACAGAGCCCATCCTAATACAGATCTCAGCCACAATGGATGATTTTTGTGTATTTCCTTCTGGAGACTAATTTCCTGAGTGCACGCTCATGTTGGTTTGACCACTGTTAAAATATAAAAACAATTTTCAAATAAAATCTTCCTTCCTTTTTTCCTTCCTCCCTCTCTTCCTTTCTTCCTTTCCAAATTACGTGCAATCACTGGCACAGGGTTTGACATTCATTATACCCTCAATAAAAGTTTCTTGGATAAATGGGTGCTATTTTATGAATTTAAATTTTTGTGTAAAATTAGATTTGCCAGTATGTTATACACAGGTTAGAATAATATGTAAATTTCTTATACATGTAAAGTGTATGTGTGTCTGTGTCTCTGTGTCTTCAAAGAAACAATGAAACATTTGGGAAACTATATGTAATTGAGAAAGAAATTATTTGGAGTTGACAATCTTATTTCTGTAAAGAGCTAGACAGTAAATACTTTTGACTTTGGGGGACAACCAGTCACTTTTGCATCAACTCACTTCATAGCACAAAAGCAGTCACAGACAATACATAAAAAAAAACAAGCATGGCTGTTGTAAAGTAAGGCAAGTCATAACAAAAGCCAAAATGTTTCATTATTTTAGTTATTATTTTAGTTATACTAAGTTTCCATTTATATTGTCAGAGCGAGGGCTCAGAGCCTCCAAACCCACTGTACAGACTGGGTCCCCAGACCCCTCACACGCACGCCCATTCTAGGTAATTGGGAAGGATTCCAGGAGCTGTTGACAGATGACATGAGCTCAGTCCTCAGCTTCCTCAGCGGCAGCAGCTTACAGGTCCAGCAGCTCACAGGTCCGGCAGTGGCAGTGGCCTTACAGAGGGTCCCAGGGGCACAAGCAGCAGCAGCCTCCAGCAGCAGTAGTGCCCTCCCCATATCCCCACGGGTGGGGGCATCCCGGGGATGGGAGGCCCCGTGGATCAGAGCACTCATACTTAAATCCATACCCCAGGACACATGGGTACACATGTGCAATTACACTAGACGATAACCAAGGAACACCTGAGTTCACGTGCCTGTTTACATCAAATGCTCGGCAAGATTCTGGACATCTGAGGGGCCCTGACCATTTTTCCTATATTTTCCCAACAGCTGTATTTCAATAAAACTTTATTTATAAAAACAAGCAGTTGGCAAATTTGGGCCAAGCAATGTAGTTTATCTGACTTCTGTCCTACTGTCCTAAGTATTTAAAATACTAAATTAAAAAGAAAAAAAAAATAAGGGCTGGCCCCATGGCTCACTCGAGAGAGCGTGGCACTTGTAGTGCCGAGGCTGCGGGTTTGGATCCTATATAGGGATGGCCGGTGCACTCACTGGCTGAGCGTGCTGCGGACCACACCGTGCTGAGGGTTGCGATCCCCTTACTGATCAGGAAAAAGAAAAAAATAAAATAAAATAATGAGGTATAAATTTCACTGTCCACTGACAACACAGAACCCTCAGTTTTTACTAAATTCATCAATATCATCTAATTGGAGACTGTTAAATGGGACAAATTTTGTTTGCTATGACTATATAGTGTATGGTTATACCTGGTTAGTAAAATCTTGTGTCTTCTGAAATAAAAACCACATAAATAAAATAAATATCTGAGACTTTTTAAAAATTTTAGAACATTTAGAGTTGCATACAAGCTCAAAAATGTTTCTAGTTAACATAACATAGCAAACTATTTCTCCAATTACATTCAAATAAATCATCACAATACATACTAATAATCAAGTCCACAAAGATTAGCTTTTTCCTTTTTTAAGGAATAATCCGAGTATGTGGAAGGCTCTTTTATTGACCATGGAATTGTAATTCAGATATTGTTGATAGGGAAAATACAAAACATTTGTTATGCTGAAATTATTTTCAACCCATATGTTCCTAGCAGCTGATATAAAAGTTGGATTAGAAGGTAGAAAATCTTATTGTATACATGGGAACAGATGAATTGTGACTTGCTCACTGGGATGGATTCTTTACTAGAAATTACTTTTTCTCAAGAGAAACATCTTTGTCAAGATATGACGCAGTGCTTAGAGCCTGACTTCGAGAGCCAGATCTCCTGGATTCAGCTGGTGGCGTGACTTTGTTCTGAACCTCTCTGCAACACAATGTCTAAGTTGAAAATCAAGAGAAGTAAAAGTGGTGAACCTACCTTGATATTTTGTGAAGATTTAATGTAAATCACGTAGAAGGACCTGATAAATGTCTGCTTCCTTTTATGTTTTTTTTCCTTAAAACATATTGGTGAGTATGTGTTTGAGAATTAAGTTGATTGAATTGGAAAGGACTGAAAACCAGGACTGAAGCCCGCCCTCAGAACTTCAACTTTACATCCTAGCTCATCAAAGTGAACTGCTAGGTCCAGCAGCTTCAATGTCACCTGAAGGCTACTTAGAAATGCAGAATCTCCTCCAGCCTCCCCTTAAATCTACAGAAGCACAATCTGCTTTTTGTCAGATCCCTAGTGATTTCCAGCACATTCATGTTTGAGAAGAAGGTCTATAGGAGAGTCATGAATATTACCAATACCTGGGTACTGGCATTGTACCAATGCCCATCACCGGGGTATGGTTGCTCCAGTGCCACCTGTAATTCTGCTCCATGCTTCCCATGGAAATGGGAAACTTCTCCATGGCTCTTAGCAGTGCCTGAGGAAAGGCAGCCTCATGGGCATGTGAGAAGGCTGCGAGTGCTGCAGCGGCTTCAGAGCTGGCAGGTGCATTGGAGTGTGTGGAGTAGTGGAGCAGCTTAAGTGCCTACGCAAGAACAAAACAAATTGATTTCTTTTTAAATCCTTTCTTCAGATAACATGATTATAACAAATATTTGATCTGTTCCTAGTACAGCCAAGAGCCCGTTTTGTTGCTTCTCTTCTTGTTCCAAGTTGTCAATCCATAGACATTTGTGAGTTAGCTCGTTATTCACAAAATTATACAGAGGACTGAACAATTTGCAGTTTCGTAAAGATCATATTAATATTACAGCTAAATTGCCACCAATTCTTAACTTTGACAATTTTGAAAACCAAATAAACCATTGAGTACTAGTATAATAACTTTTATTTTTCAAAATCACTTCCTAATATAGAAATGTTTCCAAAATAATAAATTTTAAAATCTAGTTTTTAATTATTATAATCCAGTGTTTATATTCATTGATATTCATACTCACAAATATCTGTGCTTCTTATAGATAATTTTGTATATTTTAAGGTAAAAAGATTACAAAATATACTCATTATACATTTTTATGGTTTACATTTATTTAATTTTGATTTTTAGTGTCCTTTGAATATTACATTGTATTTTTTGATTTTTCTGATTTTTCTATCAAATTACATGAAAATCTTGATAACAGAATTAGTAATGTTAAAGTACAAGCACAAAATAAATCATACTGAATAAGTATTTAATAATTTATTATATGCCTATCTTTTTTTCTTTCTCATCCAAACACTGTTCGACTGTCAACAGAACACCCAGATATGAGCAAATATAATACAATTTAGATGTTTTTAGCTTTACATGTGTTTTCAGTTTTATTGTCATAAGAGTATATTTGTCAAGGAAGGGAGATAGAACAGAATTTATTTTACAGTACGTTGGCTTTATTTATCACTTTTAAATATTGAAATAAATGGGGCCTTTCTCTGTACTCTTGACTTAGTAATTGTTACAGGCGGGCCTCCATGATGCTTTTCCCATCGTAGCTGCTTCTGTCTCCTCCTCCTACACTTGAGCTACTCCCAGCTGATTCCTTCGTGGCTGTTTTCACTTCAGTCCATCACATTCTGTCAACACATTGTCTTTTCTCTGCCTTCCCCTCGTTATCCGTCACTTCATTGCTCACTGCTTTGTGGCTGTGGTCTTCCACAAAAAAATAAAGGAAATTAAGATGTGAACTTTAAATACACATCGTTTGACTAGGTCTTTTTCTTTTTTTTTCTTTTTCTTTTTGGTAATGTCTGAAACAAAATTAAACTCTCTAAATAGGCGAGTACCAGTTGTTTTGTTGTTTCAGATAGTGACTAAGAATCCACCATTTGACCATTGGCAAAATACAACACCAATGAGTATGTGCAACTTCAGGGATGTTTATGAGCCTGTAAACAATCCAAGATGGCGAGATTAATTGACCCGATGGCTTCTGAAATGAGATCCATGAAACATAAGGGACAGATAATCCCAGCAAGAAGGCAGAGGCCTCCATGGAGAACAATTTCCTAAAGGTTTGAAAGATCAGTTTCTAAATAAAGGATTAAAAAACCCGTTCCTGTACTTCTCCATGTGAGCCAAAGTACAGATGTGAAGAGGTGGCTTAATGGGTTGGGTGGACTAAATTGTGCTTAACATTCAGGTCATGCAGAGATTGGTAGTGTTCATACAATTCTGTAATTTATTTGGAATTAAAAAGCCTACTTATTTCCTGCTCACAAGTCTATCAACCCATATGAGGCCAAACTCATAGGGTTCAGACCTAACCGATAAATTAAACAGCACCATTCTCTAATACCAAATGTCACCTTTCACCGAAGCACCCTAGCATCCTGAGGGAACTCACTAGAGGATGACTCAGTGGTTTCTTCTCTGCATGAATCTAACCATTGTGCAGTTTTAGAAGATTCTGGAGACTACAGAGAGGGTTAGAGATTATTAGATCGAATTTATCAGTGCTAGCAGAATGTGATATAATAGAAAGCATATGGTTTTAAGGCTGGGTTTCCAATGTACTAGTTGTGTGGCTTTGTGGAAAATGTTTTTAACTCTGAATCCTCATATCCTCACTCATTAAACAGAAATGATAAAAAATATTTGCTCAGCTTTACTTACAAGCATTTGGTAAATGTGGAAACAAATTACAGTCTAAAACCATGATAGAACTGTGACCAATACACTGTAGCATGCTAACTATTCAGAATGGAATGACATAGAGCAATTTCTATCAGTCACTACATTCAGAAACAATAACCACCATTTTTTCTCTCCAATGTCTAATTTGGCTCCTAGGACATAGAGGGTGCTCAATACCTGCTATAAAATAGTGTTAGGTAGCAGTCAAATGTCCCAAAGTGTAAAAGAGTATATCATTGAAATTTCTGCAGACTTATTCATTAAAAATCAAACACATAGTATATGCTAAACATTTAACTAGTGGTTTAAGGGACAAAGAAAAATAAAATTTCACAACTAATTGTTGTAATGGCTGTAAGTGAAACACTCTGGGAACATGTAGGTTGGGTTCCCCTGAGGTTGTTGAGGAGACGCAGGGTCAGATTCTTAAAGGAGCTTATGTCTCTTCTTAGTGTTGATGTTGAAATGCGTGGACAATGTCAGATGACTGGGATGTGCTGAGACAGCTGTGTGGTGAGCCAGTGATTCCAGAATGCATGAGGGAAGAAGGGTTGCGGTATATGTGAGGTGTTTCAGAGAGTTCGGTAGTATTGCTACTTGTAATAAAAATTATCATTACATTTACATTCCTATCAGCTAGCACAGAGCTTTCTCCAAGTTGGGTGGAATGCTGAAATACTAGGTAGTATGAGGGGGAACCACAGAGTGTGAATGCCCTTATGATAAAAATGTGGGTTATTTTCCTAAATGCAATATGAGGCATTGGAGATTTTTTATCAAAACCGTGTTTTAGGAAGAGAGCAAATTAGAAAAACTGAGTTTTGGAAAATAAAAACGAAAGAAGGGACACCAGTTCAGAGCTTTTGTAGTAGTCAAGGTGAGGAAGATAAGAGCTCCAAGCAAGGTGCGTGTGGTGGGCGAGCGGGGAGAAAGGAAAACCTAAATTAGGCATTGATGTGCTGTTTACTAATTAGATGTGGGAGGTGATGAAGAGGGAGGCTCAGGATTTTAATATCACAGTACATAGTGGGATCATTCACTTAAATAAAAATTACACATGGATTTGAAAATGTGTGGTTTTTGTAAAGGTTAATTGTATGTGTCAACTTGACTGGGGGAAAGAATTCCCAAATACCTGGTAAAACATTATTTTTTGGTTTTTCTGTGAGGGTGTTTGCAGAGAGATGATCATTTGGAGCAGTGGATTAAGTAACAAAGATCAGCTCTCATCAATGTGGGCATGTGGGCAGCCATCATCCAACCCACTGAGAGCCCCAATAGAACAAAAAGGTGAAGGAAAGGTGTATTCTCTCTCTTGCTCTTCTTGAGTCGTGACATTTATCTTTTCCTGCCTCTGAGACATATACACGAGTGTGGCGGATAAGATAACCCAGGAGGTGGATGCAAACGAAGAGAGGGGCACGGAACCATGCGAAGCTCCAAGATTTATGGAAGAGTAGACAAAACATAGTCTTAGGCAGGATAGAAAAGGTAGATAGAAGGACAAAGCTGCTTTTGCATTTCTCTTCTGACCTGCACATTTTCCTATCTCTCTGATTATGTTCCACAAATGTTAGATATCTATTCTAGACTTAAGATTGGCTATTTGAGTCCATACGGTAACTTAGGGGTAGAAATGGTCCCAGCTAAAATGATTCCACATTATTTTAGGGGGAAATGATTAAAAATAACTAATGAAAAGGTGTATAAATAAAAAAAAAAGCATAATTATTTAAAATGATGCATCATTCTTTTAAAGATTGTTCACATGCACACATATGCTATTCGGGAAACAATGTGTTAAAATTGCTTCTGAAATTACAATATGATTATTTTACACATTACGCTGTCAGGTTTCAAAGGAAGCAAAAAGATAACATCTGTGCTCAATAAGCATTTCTATAAACCATCCAGTAAGTGCCAAAATGCTTATGCGGAAATGTGAGAAATCAAGTTATTTACTTCCTTGCTAATTCTTTGTTACACACGCCTCTTCCTGTCAGTGCCACACATTTTTTTCTTGCATGTTTTGCAACCCTTTCAGTCCAAGATTGAAGGCTGTCAGTTCCTAAATACTTTTATACTTCAACATCCATTAATTCTGTAACCATGAGTATACTTCTGGCTGCACATAATAGAAACACTGAATAAAGTGGCCTTTTATTATGAGATTTATTATCTCATGTAACAAGAAATCTGGACGGAAGCGATTCCAGGTTTGGCTGATTCAGTCTCAGTGATATCACCAAGAGCACAAGCTCTTCCCTCTGCATCATTCTCACATATTGGCGAGGTCCTTGGCATATTAAAAATATGTATTTATGTCAATTCAGTTTACCAGGTGGTAAAGGTGGCTTCAGAGTTTGGGCACCACCAGAAGTGAGGTCCATTGTCCTAGGTGTTCCTTTTATAAAGTGTGAGGGGGTCTTTTTTAGAAGACCTGGTGGACCTCCTTCACAGACCACTGACCAGAATTGGGTCTCAGGACCATTCCTAAGCTAATTATGGATTGGGTGAGGTATAGAGATATTTGCCTCTTGGAGCTAGAGATGGACTCAAGATATACACAAGTGCCTATCACTTCAGTGGGTCAGTGTCAAAAGGAGGAGGGAAATTCATTTTAATGAGAAACTACATTATCTGCCATCTCTTCTTATTTATCTATTTTTTTTTCTTCAGTGTGTATAGAATGGAGCAGTTCAAATCTTCCTTTCCCCTTCTAAACTTCTATCCTTCTGATGGTAGATCCAATTCAGATAAAATTATGCTCAATTGGTCACAAAGTCTAGTCACATTATTTCTTTCACCTGAAAATTTTTATTTTATTTTTTATTTTATCAATATACAGTAGTTGATTTTCATGTTCTTTTAAAAATTCACCTGCAAGTTTTTAATCATGAGGTTCACCTATGTAGACTTTGATGGACCTAAAATTTCTAATTTCCTGAAACTCCTCAAATTTTAATTTCCTGAAAATGTGCAGACTGTCAGGCATCTGCACTTTTTAAATTTTTTTTTAAAGTCACTGTTTACTGTTTGATTATTTTTCAGATAAACTATTGAGAAAAAGAATAAGATCTTGATTAATAGGTTGTGTTCACTATATACCAAGTATTTGTACTTTAAACTAATATTTGCCAAATAGAAAAAGTAAAGTCACATGAAATCAACTATTTGCTGCTTGTTTTACAAAGTTTGTTTTATTATTTTCTTAATGGTAAGTCCATAGTGAATGATAATATAGTATACATTTCTACACACAATTTTGCTTCTTATTGTAGAGGTCCTTAAATTTTTGTTGCAGTCTCATTTGTCTTTATATAATCTGCATCATCATGACATGAAAGTGAAAACATTGTGCCTTTTATATAATAAGTGGTACCCTTCTATCCTTTCTAACTTGGACATGTCATAAAATTTTGCTAGTACTGCTATTGAGTGTAAAATATTCACTGATACATTTATTCGTGCAGTAATTACTAGGTTACAAATTGTTAGCTGTTATAGGATGTAAAGCTATATGATAAACATCCTAGAATTGCTAAATCTTTTATTTGAGAGACACAATAATAATAAAACAGTTATCTTTCTTAGTTTGACATATGTAACACCATGCAGTTGGCTTATTATATTTTTAGTCTCAACCACTATTTACCAAAAATACAACCACACAGAACCTCTTCCTGAGCTAGGAATGTACATACCTTGCCACGATTTGGTTGCTTTATATATGTTATTCTCCATACATAGAAACTACATGTCTCTTTATGCTCTTCAACAGGCAGAAGCACATTCACTCTCCCACCCCACAGCTGAAATTCCATCCCTCTCTCTCCATTCTTCCCCTCACATACACACCAAGCCGCCTTACCTATAATGTTTCGATGACTCCACCCCTTACAGTGGTCTTTGTTATTCTGTTCTTTGTGGGTTTGCATCAGTTTATTCAGACTAGAAACATTCCATATTAAAATTCAATTTCCAGTCTTTGACCTAAAACTCTTTTTCTTCCAGTTCTCTCAGAAACATAAGTCTCTTGATGTCTGTACACTTTCTCCAAGTATCGAGTCTCTTCCTGTCTTCACTTCTTCCTACATAATTAATTCATGATCCCTCACTTGAACAAGCCCTTGGTTTGTATATATAACTCACTAGAATCCTTAAACTTCCCATCATCTTGGACAAAAAAAGCTCATCCTTAAATCCATCCAATTGTTCAACTCTGTTTTACACGTTGTATAGTAATTTTTTAACTGTGAATAATTATTTATTAATATATTATTAATTTATAATCTCTAATTCTAATTGAGGCATAAAGAAGCTACTAAAACTTCCCTCTTTTCTCCCAGCCAGGGTAGTAAATTAAGAATAGTATCCCATCCTGGGAAACCAGTGAATGTTAAAGAATATTAGCCTCTGTTAGAGATCTAAAGGATGCATGAGTGGTGATATCGATCACACCTTCATTTAATTTTTCGTACTGGGTTTTACAAAACTGGATGGATCCTGAAATGACTGTGGAATTTCTTAAGATCAACCAAGTGATCCTTGACTTGACAAATGAGTTCTTTTCTATTCTAATAAAGAAAAAGGATCTGAAAAATGTCTCATTTGTATGGAATGGAAAACAATGCACATTTAATATAATGACTCAACACTATGATAACTCTCCTGCCCTCTGTCACAATATAGTCTGAAAAGATCTGGACCAAGTGACCAGGAATCTAGAACTGCCTGTCCGGAAAAGTTCTGACCCAAAGTCTTGCCTGGCCCTGCAGGTAACAAAGGTGGTAGACACAACAGCAGAACATTCAAAAGACAGAAACGGTACCTTTGGGATTAAGTGGGACCAGGAGATACACACACCTGCATGAGATGATAGCCTAGGCCTCTTCTTGCACCTGGTTTGACCAGAACTTCACCTTTAATTCACACCTGTGGTCATATCAGATGTCCCCTTTAACCAGTTGAAATAGGAGAGTCACACTATGGATAAATTGGTTTGTTGTGTGGTGTAAACTGTAAAAGGTGGGAGACAAATTCATTTCAGCTTCATTCATAGGGAGACTTGAAAGACAGTAGCAAGGAAAAAGAATGCTAGTGAGCAATGTTCTAGGCAGTGCAACTGATCATCTGCTCTGTATGAAAAGAGACCCAATGTTAGTGCACATATTGATTCATGAGAATTGATCAATAGTCTGTCTGATTAGGAGCTAGAAAGAAAAAAATATCGGAAGATACATGTCATAATTGTATGAGTTAGAGGCATGTGAATAGAAACATGAATTGAGTGGGAAGTGTAAAGAGCTTTGTAATGTACATTAACACCCATCAGAAAGCAGTTGCCATGGAAAGGGCAACAAATAAGTAAGTGGACCAAATGATTCATCAGTTAATATTAGCACCCCTTGTTCACAGCCATCCCAGTGCTGGCATAGGAGTGCATGGAGAAAGTGCCATAGGGGCAGAGATAGGGTTCTGTTTGGACTCATTGTCATGGGCTCCCACATACCAAGGCTGATCTACCTACTGCTGCTTCTTAAAGTCCAACCTGACAGCCACAGAGACCAATGCTCTATTCCTTGAGGATGTCAAGGGCCGCTGGGTAACAAATCAACTGCATTGGGTACCTTCTTCCCTGGAATGGACAACAATTTGTTCTCCTAGGAATAAATATCTTTTCTGGGTATAAGTTTGCCTTTTCTGTCCACAGGACCTCATCCATGACCACTATGCAGAAAACTGAAATGCACTATCCTCAGCATGAAATCGCATGTAACATAACATCTGACTAAGGAAACCATGTTATAGTGAAGGAGCAGGAGTGAGCCTATGACCACAGAACACACTGGGTGCATTTCTCATGCACCACCCAAAAGCTGCCAGTGTGATAGATGTTGGAACGACTTTCTACAGGTACAACTGAAACCCATTCAGAGGCAATTCTGTTGAGTGGGGCACCATTCCCCAAGATGCATTAAAGCAAAGTATTTTCATGTGCATATATTTCTACTAAGAAGAATATATGTGTCTGAGAACAAAGGGGTGATATACTCTCTGAGTGACAGATCAAGGGTTCCCTTGAAATATACCCACAGAGGTTACTCAAGAACTTTGGGCACGTGGTGTTCAGGTACCAGTGGAAGAAGAGGAGTCACAGTCTTATCAGTGGCATTGACCATGACCAACTGGAGAACATTTGGCTTCTATTATACAGTGTGGATAGGTAGAGATATGTACAGAACTCGGGAGATGCTCTTGAATGGTCAAATGCATACCTTTCAAAAATGAGGGGTTAGGTAACATCACCTGGTTAGCCACCTGGATTCACAGGTGGATAGCTGAGGGCATGGCAAATTTAGAGTGGAAAGTAGAGAAGAGAAGCAATAAGCAGCACTGGTGTCTTTGACAGCTCATGGAATACCTCCCTATTTCAAGCCCCACTCTCCTAGCAGGAAGCAAGGCCCATCATGACCCTGAAGGAGTTACTTCCCAAACTGTATGGAGAAGTGGACCAGAATGCCTCAAGGATAGGAGTGTGGCATACGTGTGTGATGTACACCAGCCGTATCTCCATCCAAAAAGGACTCCTTGCTCAACTGTGAGGAGTGAGGTTCACTAACAATCTACAGATGTTTGCTTCTTTAAGTTTTTCTTCAGCTTTGCAGTCAAGGTCGCACTCATCTCAGGACAGCCTTCAGTCAATCACTGAAGAATATCACATTCTAGCTATTTCCACCCAATGCAGCTCTTCTCTCAGCATCAGAGCTCCCTCCTGTCTATCATACCTTGTCAAGCTTGCAGCACACCTGTGCACTTGACTATCCTTTCCAGTCTTGCTCCCTTGTTTTCTCCCCCAAGTGGTGCACCATCGTGAAAATTTGTTACTCCTAGCTCCAGTCTCAGCATCTGCTTCCCAGAGAAATGACCAAGAAAAATATTTTATCCTATCCAAGGTAATTCCACCTTCTTATGCCCAAAGTTTCCAATAAGTTAAGCTGCATAATGAACTACCTACTCCAAAACTTAGTGGCTTAGAACAATATTTATTTGTTTTCATGGATATGTAGTCAAGACAGGATTTTATGGGAACAGTTCATTTTTACTCCTTTCCACATCACCTGATATGGGTTGAAGGCTGATGGATGGAATGATGAGAAGGTTTGCTCACATATCTGGTGTGTGGTCTGAGAAGACCTGAATAACTGAGACCTGTGCTGTGACTCCAGAAGAATCTGCTCCTGGTACCTTCTATGAACACGCTGATGCTGAGCTTCAACTTTGCTGGGATTTTACATGGAAGCTCAGGTCTCCCAGTGTGCATGGAGAGAGAGGGGGAGGAGGGAGGGAAGGAGGGAGGGAGGGAGGAAGGGGGAGAGAGAGAGAGAGAGAGAGAGAGCCAGGCAGTTGTACTGCCTTTTATGACCCAGCCTTCTACACCACAGATTCCCATGTCTGTTGTTTTCCCAAGTCCACTTGGTTTCAAGGAATAGGAAGAAGGGCATCCTGTCTCAGTGGAGAAATGTTAACATATTTCCAAAAAACAGCATGTGCTGTAGGATATATTGGCATAGCCATCTTTGGAAAATTCTATCAGCTTCACCAAAGAAAGGAGAGGTTCTTATGTTTCTTTTATTTAAAAAAATGGCTATATCAGCATCCTTATGGTACATCTCTTTTTTCCTGTGATAGGAGTGATAGAAAATGTGCACCTCCCCCTATCTAAGATCAGCTTCCCATCCGTGTTCCAAGTCTTATTTCTTCTTACCTTCTTAGTGGTACTTTGGCTATTTGACATTATTTGACATTATGGATCTAGTTCATATCCTTGACATCTTTCTTTCTCATGTGATCATTCCATCCACATAAAAACAACACACACACACACACACACACACACACACGCACACACGCACACACACACGCACGCACACACACACGCACGCACACACACTCTATTATGACCCTCGATCTTCCTCCTCCTGTCTTACATCTTTCTTACTCTTTACATCCAAGTATTTCTAAGTGTTACCTACACTAACTATGTTTTCATATTTTTATAACTTCCACGTATTATTCAACCTATTGTACTATCCCCATTAAACCTGCTTTTTTTATTACATTAACACAACTTACTTGAAGCCACTTTCAACATTATTTTTGGTAATAATCATGTTTGTCTTCTCTTTGGCTTTTGATCCTTTTGGCTTCTTCTTTGATGAATTTCTTTTTCCTGGTTCTTTCCTGGATTTTCTCTTTGCTTGTGACTGCTTGTTTGTGTACCCTTCCTCTTTCTGTAACTGAAAGGATGATATTCTTCATGCTTCTTCTCTAGCCCCCTTTTCTTCTCGATTTAGAGTCTTTCTCCATAATTGCAAAACCTTTTGTGTTTTTATTTGTTGGTGGTAAAT
>NW_007734180.1:56905-70684 GCF_000696425.1 Galeopterus variegatus | reverse complement strand
GATTTAGAGTCTTTCTCCATAATTGCAAAACCTTTTGTGTTTTTATTTGTTGGTGGTAAATTGAATGCCTCCCAAGATCTGTATCAGCATCACAGATCTCTGCTGAGTTACATTTTCTGAATGCTTTCCTCCTGTTCAATTACATCTTTATTACCCTTAATGTTTTACTTACCATAAACTAAATAATTTACAACAAATTCATTTCTCCTTTCCTGACTGTCTATATCATGTTCTAAGTCTTGGATAATTTCTATTTTTTTTGGTCCTAATTGCCCTTAAACATCCATGTTTTGAATGAGTACCACCAATCTCCACCCTGAAGTGTTTATTAGATCAAAAGTAGACACATGTATCATGTCCTATGGTATAAGGCTTAACTAAAAAGATGAACTGTACCAATCAAATTGTGATGCAGGATTTTTCACTTAAGTCATACAAAGGGGAGCTATTAGATTTTCAGTAACAATANTGTATCATGTCCTATGGTATAAGGCTTAACTAAAAAGATGAACTGTACCAATCAAATTGTGATGCAGGATTTTTCACTTAAGTCATACAAAGGGGAGCTATTAGATTTTCAGTAACAATACTTATTTGTTGAATGAAAGAAAAAGTAGTGCAAGTGCCATGAATAGCTATAATTTATGTGTATAATTGACCTTCCTAGAAATTCCCCAAATTAGTCTTTGATGCCCCAGGAGAGTAGCATGCATTGACATTTCTTGCCAGTTACCATCCACGGGCATCTTTCTCTCTCTGAATCAATCCCTGTTCAGTAAGTATCCTCATCTCCATTGAGTGCTCCCAAGGGAAATAATGGTGCCTACCAGACTGCACTGTTGTGTATGCTCAATATTTCCAATTACATTGGTAGTCTTTGAGATGTATTTGGGGCAACATCAAACAATACTGCCTGATATATAAGGAGAAAAATATTTGCAGGTAAGACTAACATTTTATCTGAGCCCTTTTATTAACAAGGAACCCAGCCAGTACTATGTATAGTACTATACATAGAATATTTTCTTTAAGAATGGGGGAATATATTTTATAGGACTACAGCTGTGTATAAACAAATTATTCAAGTAAACTGAAGAACTGAAGGATGAAAATCAACTCTGTGGAGCTTGGAATATTCAATTTCTCTTTTAGGAAGAAGCAGTTCTTACTGTATCAATCCATTTATTTTTTGCTTTCTCTTTACTATGTATCTCATATTTTCCTTACTAATAGTTTTTGCTTCTTCCTCACTCCTTCTCTGGAATCGATTTACATAACTTTGAAAATTTAGCTTGCTGCAAACTCCCTTTCTTGATTAATATTTTACTGTTCTTATCCCAGAGAAAGAATCTAATTGGATTAGCAAACAATAGTCATAGCTTATATGTGCAGAGTATGTACTGTGTGTCAGGATGTGTTACTTAGTAGGGCATTATTATCTATATTATCACACCTACTTGATAGAAGAGGAAATTGAGGCTCAGAGAAGTTATTCATTGTACCCCAGTTCAAAAAAAAAGATTAAGTGAAAGAGAGAACTTGGATGCAGGCTCTCATAGGCTCCCTACACATAAGCTATGTGTTTTATTATACTACTACAGTACTTACTCTGAGATGATCAGCATTAACCAGATCGGGTGCGGTGACATAGTACAAATTACGACTGTCCAGCCTCAACTCTGCAGGAGATTCAAGAACAATAATTTCCTTCAGAAGAAGCTGTGATTGATAGGTCAAGAAAAAACAGATGTATTACAGTGGAGCTTGAATGCCAAGCTAAGGAATTTATACTCAATTATGGAAGCCAATTATAGAGGCTTAATTTTTGGAGGCCATTTTGCAGCCATTAAACTTCCTTTTCTAGTGAACCCTGCCAGAGATTATGTGAACAGAAGAAACAGCATNTCATCTCCATTGAGTGCTCCCAAGGGAAATAATGGTGCCTACCAGACTGCACTGTTGTGTACGCTCAGTATTTCCAATTACATTGGTAGTCTTTGAGATGTATTGGGGTCAACATCAAACAATACTGCGTGATATATAAGGAGAAAAATATTTGCAGGTAAGACTAACATTTTATCTGAGCCCTTTTATTAACAAGGAACCCAGCCAGAACTATGTATAGTACTATACATAGAATATTTTCTTTAAGAATGGGGGAATATATTTTATAGGACTACAGCTGTGTATAAACAAATTATTCAAGTAAACTGAAGAACTGAAACAGGATGAAAATCAGTTCTGTGGAGCTTGGAATATTCAATTTCTCTTTTAGGAAGAAGCAGTTCTTACTGTATCAATCCATTTATTGTTTGCTTTCTCTTTACTACGTATCTCATATTTTCCTTACTAATAGTTTTTGCTTCTTCCTCACTCCTCCTCTGGAATCGATTTACATAACTTTGAAAATTTAGCTTGCTGCAAACTCCCTTTCTTGATTAATATTTTACTGTTCTTATCCCTGAGAGAGAATCTAATTGGATTAGCAAACAATAGTCATAGCTTATATGTGCAGAGTATGTACTGTGTGTCAGGATGTGTTACTTAGTAGGGCATTATTATCTGTATTATCACACCTACTTGATAGAAGAGGAAATTGAGGCTCAGAGAAGTTATTCATTATACCCCAGTTCAAAAAAAAAGATTAAGTGAAAGAGAGAACTTGGATGCAGGCTCTCATAGGCTCTCTACACATAAGCTATGTGTTTTATTATACTACTACAGTACTTACTCTGAGATGATCAGCATTAACCAGAT
This sequence comes from Galeopterus variegatus, assembly GCF_000696425.1. NCBI lineage: Eukaryota > Metazoa > Chordata > Mammalia > Dermoptera > Cynocephalidae > Galeopterus > Galeopterus variegatus. The sequence continues at coordinate 67,927 of NW_007734180.1, read as the reverse complement.
CGGGTGGGGTGACACAGTACAAATTACGACTGTCCAGCCTCAACTCTGCAGGAGATTCAAGAACAATAATTTCCTTCAGAAGAAGTTGTGATTGATAGGTCAAGAAAAAACAGATGTATTACAGTGGAGCTTGAATGCCAAGCTAAGGAATTTATATTCAATTATGGAAGCCAATTATAGAGGCTTAATTTTTGGAGGCCATTTTGCAGCCATTAAACTTCCTTTTCTAGTGAACCCTGCCAGAGATTATGTGAACAGAAGAAACAGCATGCAGCAGTGGATGGCCTGTGTTTGTACACCTGTACAAGTCATTAACCACCTCTGAGTTAAGCAATATTTGGCATGAACAAAATTAGCAACATTCCCTGCTTCCCCTTAATGGGCAAGGGTTCAGCCACTGGAGAGGAAACTGTGAACGAGGACAGTAACCTAGTGAGGAAACATTAAATGGTTGAACACAGATCCCTGGCTGGAGAGAGAGGCCAATGAAATCAAACAGAAATAAAGAGATTGGAAGATGAGAGAAAGACTGAGGTGCCTGGTTCTCTTCCATTCACCAACACTTTGCTGAGCCTTCTTCTCAGAGAAAGTGAAAGCTGTCAGATATGAAGGCCTTCAACATCCTACTCCCTGCCACAAATTTGCCTTCTAAAAGTTCTTGTCTCCTATCTTCCTGTCTTTCTTATCTAAATACTCATCTCTGTTGTGTCTTCCACCACATTGCATATCATTTTAGTCCATTTGTGTTGCTACAGTAAAATACCTGAGACTGCGCAAAGCATCACAATAGAAACGCATTTCTTGCAGTTCTGGAGGTTGGAAAGTCCAGGATCAAGGCAACAGCAGGTTCAGTGTCTAGCGAGGGTTCCATCTTTCTGCTTCCAAGGTGGTACCTTGCTGCTGTCTCCTCCTGAGGGTGTGTATGCTGAGTGCTCACGTGGTGGAAAGGCAGAAGAGCCAAAAGGGCCTCCTTTTCTTAGCCCTTTTATAAGGCTGCTAATCCCATGCGTACAGGCTCTTCCCTCAGGGTTCCATCACCTCTTAAACATCTCATCTCAATACTATCATACTGGTGATTAAATTTCAACATATAAATTCTGGGTGACACATTTAGACTATAGCACATATTATTGCAATTTGGTCCCTTTATTTTTATATTTCCTATGGCACCCCTTTAAAACACACAGAAAAAACAAAATGACTAAATGCATGAAATTAATTGAGATCTAGGCCATTGGATTTTTTATCAAGAGTAGGTGAAGTTTAGATAGGAAAAAAAAAAAAAAAGCCACCAACTTTGTTCTTGAAGTCAGACCTTGTTGGAAAATAACAGAAAGAATGGCAAACACACTGAGTTACTGATGTCACTGAGGAGAGTGGGTGCTTGTCAAGAATATTCAGATCAGATTTTAAAGATGAGGGCCTAACATTGGCATAAACCAATGGTACGAATTCCAAGATAGGATGAGTTCTAAGTGGAGGCAGTGTTCTAATTGGGCACAAAAATAGTAATAGTAAGTCTTAAGAAGCACCCTCCCAGGCCAAACTAATTGCTATCATCTCTCTGTTCGTAAGATACTTCACTCTCACTTCTATTACTGTCTACTTAACCATATGATTATTCTTCTTCATTAATTTGCTTCATTAATCAGTGTAAAAAGACATTTTTTTATCTCTGCATTTCTAAGATCAATCACTCTACTGAGGACATAGTGGTTGTAGGTACATCCTGGTAAATAAATGATTGCATAAATTGGAAGAACATATGCATGCGTGAGTGTGTTGACACTACTCCTTTTCTCTTAAATGACAGAAAATACATAAAAAGATTGATCTGAATGGGAAAGGCTTGCAAGGAATGTAGTGCCCTCTGATAATTTCATGAGGAGGTAAAATGAATGAAGGAAAGTTCAGAAGGTAGGGATAATTTTTCATTATCTTTTCCTGAGAAGTAAGAGAAGTAAAATGTCACTCATTCCTCATTCCTAAAAGGTGAGGACAACTGTTTTCCATAAGCCTGAGAATTCCTGGCCACCAGTGTGCACGTGCTGCCGCCCAGCAGCCTCTGGGAGAGATACTATGTGTGTCTCCCTGGGAGGGAAATAAGATTGATAACAGGTGTCCTGAAGAGTGCTGGTACTGTCATTCTTCCACTGGCCTATGGCCCTTTTTGTTGGTCCCCAGCCAGGTTGCTGTAAGGGACTTTGTCCACTGACCCCCAATGTATGAGAAAAGATGGTGCATTGCCCACCTGGAGCATATTTCTAATTATGATTTTTTCTAAATTTTCAGAGGCAGACCATATTTTAAAAATATAGTTGTAAGGTGAAAACAGAACTGAAGTTACCAGAGGTGGAAAAGGACGAGGAAAGGGGGAGAAGAGAGGAATTGGTAGAGGGCCACAAAAAATGATGACATTGTAGATGTTGAATATACTAATTATCCTGATTTGAGCATCATATATTGCACACAGGGATTGGTATTCAGTTCTGTACCCCACAGATATGTACAATCAACTATGTTTCAATAAAAGAAAAAAATAAAAATACATTAAAATGATAAGTCTTAAACAAGGATATAAACCGATGACCAATCTAAAACATGTCAATAAGCATTTTAACTGTTTTACAGAAACATAATTAAACATGTCCAACTCAACTGGATGAAAAGCTTCTGGAGGTATGGTACTTACATCTATGGTTCTAACCTTAATGATTCTAATAAAAATTGAGTTAATTTCACATATGCAAATATGGAAAATTCTAACTGTAAATAAACGATTCAGAGTATGAGCTGTTTCTGTTTGCGCTAATGATGAATGACATTTAAAGAAAATACTATTCAGATAGAAAATAAATGCTCATTTCAAAATTTGCCATAGATTTGAGGCTTGCTGTTTCTATGTACTGAAAAGCTTCTTTTAAAACAGTAAAACTTGTTTTCCATTTCCAACAGCTAGTCATTTCTTATAGTCCAAGATTGGATTTTTTTCAGCTTATAATTGTTATTTATGAAGTTGTCAGAGGTGTTAATAAGCACACATTAATAAAACTCCTGTCTGAAATTGAATACTTAGTAGACTAATGGTTGAGTAGCAGCAAACACATTCAGCTGGACTAAGTTGAAAAATATCCCTTAAGTTCCTTCCCTCAATTAGGGAGACAGAACACTCAAGGCTTAAGGTAGGATTACAAAATTTATACTTCTATGCCAAGACCAACTGTAATGAAGGATCCAGATTTTTGCTAAAGTATGTCATGTTGTGGAAAAGGAACATGCACAGGCTTTACTACGACTTATTCAAAGGTTATTTAAAATTTTTTTTTTTCATAATTTGTGTTGTTATTCATGTTGTGGAAAAGGAACATGCACAGGCTTTACTACGACTTATTCAAAGGTTATTTAAAAATTTTTTTTTTCATAATTGGTAAATAAATTTGCTTGATTTCTCCCACATATATGTCTTAATTTCAACCAGAAGTTGTGTGAATGTGTGTTTGTATGTTTCTGTGCTGTATAGGAGTAAGAGTGTATATGTTTGTGAGTTTCATGAATTATAGTAGTCTAAAACAAATTGCTTACATTATGGAAAATGACTATTTGGGCAATACATTGAGCTGTAAACAGTTTTAACAATCACGGTTTAATGACCACATGATATGTTGTTGATGGAAGGGACCAGAAATTGTAGTGACCACTGTGGTCCAGTGCTCAACAAGTCACTGCACCTGTGCCTCCACCTACCCCTGCAGCGCATTTGAGCTCATTGCCTGAGCGGTGGTCAGAATCCCAGCTTTGACTCTCTGCCTTTGGTGCCTCTTCATAATCAAGGCTCTCTCATGAATAACTTACATGTGTTCTTTTCTCTTTCCATGATTTTGATTGCTAACAAACCAGCTTATTCCTGTCCAGATACTCTACTAAAGCTATAAAAAGAAAAGATACTAAAAAAAATTTTTTTGATTTTTTTTTTTTAGAGTTGTTTGTTCTACTGAATTATATGAATATGACCTGAACATTCAACCCTCTGGAAAAGATATTAAAATCCACAGATGAAGAGTTTTAGGGGATTTTTCATCAAGGATAATGTATTTTTGGAAGGCATTGGGGTACCAAATCATTTGAAGTGTCAGTGAGAAGGAAAGAGGAGGAATAACAAAGAAAGGAGACATAAATGGAAGGAATGAGAAGAGGACCAGGACAGGTGTCAGAGAAAAGGATATTTAGTCAAATTATGTGAAGAATTTGGCAGATTGACAGGGTTAACAAAATCCTGGCTTTGAGTCATTTGCTTTTGGTAGGAATAGAAACAGGACCGGTGTTCAAGTAATAGTCAGTCATTTAAACCAAGAAAACAGAAATGACATAAGCTATTTATGTGAAACTAATGAGCGTTATTTGTACCCGAGGGGGGGAAGAAAAACACCCCCAACAATACTAAAACACAAGAATATCCTTTATATATATGTCATACTACATACACTGATAATATTAAATTACAAAATTATAAGTGATATTCGAAGATATAAACATATTCAATCATGCAAGTAAATGACCTAGTTTTAGTCCAACACCCATGATTTTCTTAATTTGTAGGTTTTTATGCACAGCATTACTTTAAATTATGTTTGGTAAAATTTGAAACTTTAAAACCAGATTGAACTTTTGTGAACACTTTGGCAGATAAATTTGATTTTTCCCTGGATTTAAAAGGAGCATGTGGATTAAAACTCCTGCAAGATAAATATAAAATTTTAAAGCGTCTGAACATATCTGTGCTTAAATCAGAGATACCTGCTATCATTACTGCAGGATGATTACTGAAAGTCATTATTATAATGTGACTGAAGGTTACCCTGGGAGAGAATCTTGCATACTTCCAACTAGTAATTTTTTCCAGTTTGCTAAAATGTATTTCTTAAATTTACATTTCAATCAAAAGGAAATACAAAAAATATATAAAATGCAATATAATCTAAAAAATATACCATTTGCCATAAAAAGAAAAATATTATTTACCCAGGCCAGTATTTGATATCATCACACTACTGAAAAAAGTATTAACATATTAAATTATACATACAAATCATCTGTTATTTATAATTTAACATGCAATAATGACCACTTAATCAAAAACACACATGTAATTGATGTGGTTGAGCAATACAAAATGGCCAATAATCTATTTTATTTGACGTACATAAATGACAATTTCATATTATTTAACATAATATATGTGCAATGTAAAGGACAATGTGATGAACATCTGTCTACCACAGACTTCCTTAAGAAATAGAACATTCCTGAATATTAAAAGGACTTTAAAGCACCTGTATCCCTCTTTCTGGTCACCCTCCTCTGACTCAAAGTTTTGTGTTATTTACTCGTTGGTTTTATTTATAGTTTTACCATATGCTATAACATACCGTACTATATTTTTTAATTTATCTTTTTTGAAATTTATATAAATAGAAGCATATTACAAGTGTACTTTTAAAAGTGTGTGAAAAAATACAATTACAAGATAGTATGAATCTTTCTATGAACTTTTTGAAGACCCCACGTTGGCTTTTTAAAGCTCATTTACATACATCTGTTTGATGAGCATAATCATTTGTTTCATTTTAACTTCATTGGGGGCATATGTATTTTTAATTTCCAAAAGTATTTTTTGTAATCATTTCTTTATTGATTTTTAGCTTAATTGCCATAGCCTGTAGAACATTTCTTTGAAGTTATCAGGCCTATTTTAATAACCTATTATTGGGAAAATTTCATAAATCTCCCCTGTAAAAACAAATGATATATTCTTCAGTTATTGGATGCAGTAATAGATATGTGTATGTGGTGTATGTATATATTGTATATATTTAATATGTGACCTTAAAATGACTGTTATTCGAGGGTCTCTATATATTTGATTTTTTTCTTTGCTTGAGAGTAAAGTGTTAGTCTCCTTATATAATAGTATGTTTTTTGATGTATTTATTTACCTGATAGAGTTTTTGCTTTTATGCATTTTGAAATTTTATTAAAGACATCCAATTTTAGATATGCATGTCTTTCTGATAAATTGTTTATTTTTAAAATCTGTGTGAAATAACATTCTGCCTTATGTCTAGAAATGCATTTTAAACATGCAGGTCATTTTTATTGACATTTACATACCAGATTTATTTTGGTAGTATTTACCTGGTATACCTTTTTGTTTCATTTGTAATTTTTCTGTCTTATTGTTAGGCATGTTTTGCATAGACTTAAAAAAATACAACTACATATTTAATAGTTTTCGGTGTAGAAATCAGTACATCTGTGTTGACTGAGATTGCTGACATTCAAATTTATTTATGTCTCATTTCTTATATTATCTCTTCTAGTTTTTAAAAAAATTTTGACTTACTTTTTCTTTTCTTTTTTCAGAGTGTTTTAACGTATATCTATTCTTCCTCCCCCCACTCCCCAGTATTTATTTTCTATCTTGATATTTTCACTCAACCAATGAAAGAATGTGTTGAACGTTCAACTTTAGATTTTACATCGTTGCAATTTTTATCATTAAGCATTTCTTTTTCCACTTTAGAAATTCTTTCTTGTATAATTTTGTTCTTAAATTCCATTTTTATGCGTATACATATAATATTAAAGTTTGTTGGTAAACAAACTTTGCATCGTCCCCCCCCCCGCCCCCCAAGATCATGCTTTGTGTGTGTAATTTGAGCCTAAGATCGTAATTGGGGCACCTGTCCCACAATGACTGTGCCACCCACCTCCCACCTGGTCACCAGTTTACCTCTGCTCCATGCCAGCACCTACCCTGGGGAGTGGAAGGCTGCAGGTGAGTAAGGGAGGGCTCAACAGGAGCGTGGAGAGACCCACCTAATCTCTTCCTTTTCTCCAGGTGTCTCCCATGAGTCACAACATGGCCTGGGAAGGAGTCGATTTTTGACGTGGATGAATAGTCAACCATTCTACATTAGACTGAACAGGGTTTGTAATACCTGAAAATTTGAATTATTAATACTTCAGAGTAACCGGGAAAGTTATGAAATTTATTTGAGATCTTATTACTATGCTATTTATCCTAAGTGAATGATTGTGCAGTATATCCATTTATTGAAACTACACACTATACCCCACGGAGATGTACAAGTAAATGTTGAGATGAAAAAATAAAAGTAAATAAATGGTGGGAAAAGAATTCTGGTATAGAGGGGCTGAAAGTCAGTGTGAGAAACACCTTTTCTCCCTTCTAATGCCTCATGAAGTTGATTTGAATCAAATTGTTTAAACAATATTTTAATATCTCTCTTAAATTCATAGGTGGTCAAATGGTTTTAATCCTAACAAAATTTGCCCTTATCATTTATCTGAGATTTTATAATGTACATATTTTTTATTGATTTTTTTTCCCTCTACTATAATGCTAATTCTCTCAGGGCAGGGCTTTTGTCTTTTTATTGATTGGCCTATCTCCAGCAGGTTAAACACAAAATTTATAAATAATAACAAATCGAATGAATCGTATATAGGTTAATCTAATCCCCTTTAATAGTTTTCCAATGAATTTTAGAGAATTCCCTTTCCCCTATTATATGAAGTCTTCTAGGAAGGTTTCTAGAACACTCTAGGAGTTGAAAGGGCGAGATTCAAGAGTCTTGGTCTTTTAACCCTGATACTTTATTCATCATTAATCACTATGTCCTTGGGCTCTGGATCTTAAGCTAGTTATACAAAGTCGAGAGTATTAGTGAGATGTCTGTACGTCACTGAGGTTTTGGTGCCGTGTGGGAAAGGAGAGCCCTTGGTGTATGACAGTCATTGGGATCGATCACTATGTCCTTGGGCTCTGGATCTTAAGCTAGTTATACAAAGTCGAGAGTATTAGTGAGGTGTCTGTACGTCACTGAGGTTTTGGTGCCGTGTGGGAAAGGAGAGCCCTTGGTGTATGACAGTCATTGGGATCGTCGCCTGGTCTCCTGACCATTTTCCTAGATTGGTCACATGTCTTCTGTGAGTCTTGTGAGTCACTTCATTTTTACTTAAAATAGGCAGGTATGGTTTTTGGTGCTCTAGAAGTGCTGGATAGTTCAACCCCAGTCTCTCAACGGCCAGCCTTCATCTGCAAGGCAGCCTCTCTTTGAGCTTCAGCCTGTGGAAAGTTGAATTGCCAAATGCCTAGTGCTTCGTACTTTCTGGCACCATCATATCCAGTGAGGCCATCAGTGTCAGTAGTAAGACTAAGGTTTCTCATTTAGATTTAGCATTAATAGCTGCATGGTCATATAAAGGTAGGTAAAGGTTCCAGTAACTTGGAGTGAATACCTCCTAATGGTCTTTATATGTTGAAAACCTTTCTGTCAGTAGCAGAATGTATAATTATTTTTGCAAGTTTAAATTTGTAATCATTTTTGCAAGTTTAAAATGTTGTAGCAATTAGTGCTTATTGTGAAAGCTATTAATTTTAGCCACAAAAACGACTTTTGTGGATTTCAACTGATTAAATAAATGGAGTAAAGAATGACAGATAATATAAAAGTTGTAAAACTATGTTAGATAAATTTAGGATTTTTTGAGGCAAGAGGTGTTTGCAAAAATTTAAGTTACAATCCAAAGTAGTCTAGTAGAGATTAGGTTGTATCATAATTGTCACTTTTGTAAAATTATTTTTACTAATATTTATATTACACTAAAAATCTTGAGAACTGTATTAAATTTTTATTTATTAAATTCTATTTAGACTATGTGTCAAGGAAAAACATCCTTAGCATAATTTTCACATCCCAGGATAATAAATAAAATGCAGTTGATATCTGAAAATTTTATAACAATGAAAAAGTGAAAAATAATAAAATACGTAATAAATCATCTTTATACATAATATATAATATGTATTATTACATAAAATACATAATAAATCATAATAAAACATCTGGATATTTGAAAAGATATAATAAGTAAAATGTAGATAGTAGAAAAAAAAATTATCTGTCCCCCACAACCAGCCACAGGTTTTCTTTACTATTGACCTGAATTGTGGATGAAAATCAACATTATGTTAGAAAATTCCAATATATTGAATTAAAGAAGAAAGTAATTGCTGACAGTGCTTACTGTTAAGAAATTTTGGAAAAATTTGAGAAGTGAAATTGTAATAATAATATTGTTTTACAATGAACTTTCCTTGTTAATATTTAGATTTATAGTTGGATCTAAAGATGATTTTATTAAGATGATATTCAGATTTGAGCAAATATTATTCTCATCCCACAGAAATTTATTATTTAGCCAAAATATGTATGTGTGGCTCCTCAGCAACCCTCAGCTTAGATGTCTTTCTAAATATTCACAAGTACAGATTATGCCGATATCAACATTATCTGAATATTGTCTAATTTTCTTTCTAATTTTTTTCCACAAAATAAGGTATGAAAATACCTTAAATATAACATAAATGTGTCATTTTTCTTATGGAATTTTTTGTGGTTCTTCATGTATAGTGCAATACTGTTTTCCAAATAGTAAATTTTTTTTGCTACATTAAGTACATGAATGTACCAGTAGTTCCATTGATTACTGACAAGATTCAATATTTCCCCTTATCCATTTATACGTTTACCTATTTACTAACTTAGAAAATTAAGTTTATTTTTCGAATTTGTTTTATTTTATGTTTCTTCGATAGCAAGTAAATATATTCAATCATTACATGATATCCTTGAAAAAAATACAAATGCATAATTCTTAAAGAGTTGTATGTTTAGGTGATATTTTTCTGATGGGTTAAACATTTAAAATCTAATATTTCATGAATTTTTTCTTTACTTTATTTTTGTATTTTTATCTACTTGTCTTTTATTTCGATTCAACTTTATTTTTTCTACTTTCTCCAACTATATTAATTAAAATATTCAGTAATATGTCATATGAGTTGGTCTACTTTATCTTTTTTTCAGGCAGAATAAATGTTCACCTAAGATACACATTTTTTCCAAAGTTATACTATTACTCTTAGCCAACCCAAAATGTCCACAATGTATAATTAATGAGCTTATCTGAGATTATTTTTGTAACTAGGAAAGATGTCATTGGTGATAACCCAACCAGTTATCCATAGGTCATCTCAACAGCAAAGTTAGTGCTAGTCAGCCTGATAGCATGTCTTAAGTTAATAACCTTGTTAAGCCTGAATGAATGTTTCACATAAAAAACAAAGGGTCCCCCCAAATAGATTATTGTCATGAGTCAGTGTGTTCATGAAACATCAAAGTTTGGCTTCACAGGATTTTTCACATGCATGTTTTAGAAGAAAACATGCATCTGGGAACCTTTTTTGCTAATCAAAGATTCAAGTTCAACCTTTACTAATTGAGGAACTTGTAAAGTTTTACAGAGTATTGCCTGGTATCCAGAATAAGGGTTTGGGGTTGAGGTCAGGCAGTTGCTTGAAGGGAGAGAAGTTGTGCTAACGGGGTTGCTTGAAAGGGACAAAGGACAAAGATATCTACCTTTTTTCAGGATTTGCCTAAGGCCACCCTGGCCCTGCCATTCAAAATCACCCTTTTTTTTTTTTTTTTTTTTTTTTTTTTTTTTTTGCCATTTTGGCATTTGTGGTACACTGCAGAACGCTTATTTAGGCCAGCAGGCAGGTTTAGAATATTATTTCTGACACTTCATTTTAAATTAATAAAATAAATAAATAAAATATGGCTTCTTGTCATAGATCCCAGACATCAAACATAAATATATAGCATTATTTATTTTAAAATGAAATTTGCTCTAGCTCAGCTGAGTACAATTCAAGAATATACTTCATCTTTTGTAACAGTAATTTCATTCAATTTCCCAGTCCTCTCTTTCATTTTGGAGGGATAAAATTCTATATTTTATGTCTATATTACTCTCCAATGGGGCGATTCAGAAATAAAAGTGCATCCTTAACATTCAATTTCTTTGCCTCTGGCTTGAACCAGAACTTTTTGCTCATTTCAATGTAGCTTTTGTATAGGCATGTGCAATAAAAAA
>NW_007734180.1:50315-55318 GCF_000696425.1 Galeopterus variegatus | reverse complement strand
GGTATCGGTGTGATGTAGAGAATGAACTCACCTCCTCATGTCTTATTAGTTTAAGAATACTTTAGATCCTTTTAGCTAAACACCATTTTAAAACAACATGTACCATCTAATTAGTAAATGCAAGGCTGTGTTTTCAATCCATGGAGTCTGTTGGCAGCTGAATGATAGCACACTCATTAATACCTGTGACAATTCATAGCTGATAGTCAGGTGAGATTTTTCACAAGCTGCTTATAAGACCTGAGAAATGCAAAATAAATAAATAAATAAATAATAAAGAGGTGATATCAGACTGATGTCATTTTAGGTGGCTTGAGTAGTCTGTAATTGACTCTTGGTTTGCTATCTAGCCTGCTTTCCAGAATATGCACTGAACTGATGAATGTATTTGATGAAAATCTTGGCTAGATCATATCTGGTCTGCCACTAGTCTATAGAGCATATATGCATTAAACATATTTTACATATATGCACATGGGGTTTAGTTTTGAGATTGCTTGTAAGAACGACAGGACTTTTTTCTTCTCCTTTACAACATATTTAGTTCTATTAACTAGAAATAGGAAGATGGATAGCCCGATAATCTCTAAAACCCATAAAAATATGAAGACAATGTTCAAAACTTGATGTATAGTAAATAGTTTATAGAGTAAAATTTCAAGGAAAAAGTATATGAAAAATTTTCCACCTTATAAGATTTACATTACTTCTATTCTGATTTAGAAGTAAAAATACTATTTTTTTAAAAACTGCTTCTCTCCAACATTTCTTTTAGGATGTTTGAAAATACTTACTTATCGAAAGTTTACTTACAATAAAAACTTCTATTTATTTAGAGCCTTGCTACGTGCTGGACTCTGTGCTGAGCACCGAGCTTATATTAGTCCTTGCTTATCTTCATATTCTTGCAAAGTCAACATTACTATCCTCATTTTTCAGATGAGACCTTTATGCTTAGACAAATTAAATAACTTGACCAAGCCCTTAAATGGAGTGGTTGGTAGTCACAGAACACAAACCCAGGCTGTTTGGATTTCAACCTCTCGAACTTTACTACCATATCTAAGTGCGTCTTGAGGCCTTCTCAGTCATGGTGGAATCCCTCTGTATCCTTTATTTCTTGAGCAATAGCTCTTATTTGAGTGGTTTTTTGGCCACCTCTTTTTGCTCTGCCAGGGTGCTTTATCCCTCCCAGATTTGTTTTCCTGTTTTTCAGCTCTTCTACTATTCACTAAGTTAGTACACAGCCTTAATTAGGATGACCACTTTACTACATCAGTTTCAAGATGTAAATGGCATCCTTATAAATGTGCATAAATACTTCTGACTTTGAAAATAATACAAACTGATGAACCATAGTTAATGGGTCATTAGCTAAATATTATACACAATTTGTTATTTGAATGCTTCCTGACCTAAGAACATTTTTCTGGAGCAAATGACCTATCAGAATTTTATTTGATGACTTTAAAATGAATTTTCTACAGTAAGCTATGCTTCCTCCAGAATACTTGGAAAATTTGTGTTCTACGTTTTCAACATTTGAATTAATTGGGACACATAATAAGTTTGAAAACTAAGCCTTCAAACACTAAGCCTGATAGTTTGAATATGGGAAGCCCTTAATAAATGCTCTTTGAAATTAATTCTGAAACTACTACATATGTGTTTGGAGCATTCTGAAAAATTCTGTCCCTGCATGTAACCCTCACAGTATGACTTTCATGATCACATGCATTTGTAACACACACTATACCATATGATCCTTCTAGAGACTTTTAATGTGTTAGTTCATTTGGCCTCTTATAATCTCTACAGTAAAGAAATCGCATTGACTTTATTCATTTAGTCCCCAAGCATAATTGACCGTAGAATCTCTTAATATCTTTGGTTCCTAAAGTTTATCAGAACTAACATTCCAAGTAACTCATCAGTATGAGAACTAGAGTTCAAATGTCAACTCCTTCAAAAAAAGACCTTTTTATATAACTTTATTTACATACATTTGTCAATCTATGGATTATAATTTTAATTCATAGCTTATATTAGGGGTTTTTGTTATTTGTAGTTTAACTAACAGAACTTTACAAAGTTACTAAAGAATAGCGATATAAATGTGACTTGTAAATGCCCCAGTTCTCTTTATATTATCATAACTGTTTTGTTATGGCATCTTCAATAATAAATGTCAGCACTTAAGATGAAAATGAAAATAATAAGAAAATTTCTTCTTCATAATTTGTAAAATATTTTTTAAGGCATATATTCAAAATGGCATCATACTTTTAACATTTGATAAGAATTCAAGACAGACCTATTCACAGAACACTCCTTTTCCAATCTTTATTTTGTAAAATCTTATTTTCTTATTTTTTCCTTATTTTTCTCTATGAGGTCAAAATTAACTATTGCTGCAATTTACTCATGATGAAATGGCTTCTTATTGGAATTTGTTCTTCACTCAAAAACTTTGGGTAAGAAACTGGAGGTTATATTNGGTATCGGTGTGATGTAGAGAATGAACTCACCTCCTCATGTCTTATTAGTTTAAGAATACTCTAGATCCTTTTAGCTAAACACAATTTTAAAACAACATGTACCATCTAATTAGTAAATGCAAGGCTGTGTTTTCAATCCATGGAGTATGTTGGCAGCTGAATGATAGCTCATTAATACCTGTGACAATTCATAGCTGATAGTCAGGTGAGATTTTTCACAAGCTGCTTATAAGACCTGAGAAATGCAAAAAAAATAATAATAATAATAATAAATAAATATAAAATAAAGAGGTGATATCAGACTGACGTCATTTTAGGTGGCTTGAGTAGTCTGTAATTAACTCTTGGTTTGCTATCTATCCTGCTTTCAAGAATATGCACTGAACTGATGAATGTATTTGATGAAAATCTTGGGTAGATCATATCTGGTCTGCCACTAGTCTATAGAGCATATATGCATTAAACATATTTTACATATATGCACACAGGGTTTAGTTTTGAGATTGCTTGTAAGAACGACAGGACTTTTTTCTTCCCCTTTACAACATATTTAGTTCTATTAACTAGAAATAGGAAGATGGATAGCCCAATAATCTCTAAAACCCATAAAAATATGAAGACAATGTTCAAAACTTGATGTATAGTAAATAGTTTATAGAGTAAAATTTCAAGGAAAAAGTATATGAAAAATTTTCCACCTTATAAGATTTACATTACCTCTATTCTGATTTAGAAGTAAAAATACTATTTTTTTTTTAACTGCTTCTCTCCAACATTTCTTTTAGGATGTTTGAAAATACTTACTTATTGAAAGTTTACTTACAATAAAAACTTCTATTTATTTAGAGCCTTGCGACGTGCTGGACTCTGTGCTGAGCACCGAGCTTATATTAGTCCTTACTTATCTTCATATCCTTACAAAGTCAACATTACTATCCTCATTTTTCAGATGAGACCTTTATGCTTAGACAAATTAAATAACTTGACCAAGCCCTTAAATGGAGTGGTTGGTAGTCACAGAACACAAACCCAGGCTGTTTGGATTTCAACCTCTCGAACTTTACTACCATATCTAAGTGCCTCCTGAGGCCTTCTCAGTCATGGTGGAATCCCTCTGTGTCCTTTATTTCTTGAGTAATAGCTCTTATTTGAGTGGTTTATTGGCCACCTCTTTTTGCTCTGCCAGGCTGCTTTATCCCTCCCAGATTTGTTTTCCTGTTTTTCAGCTCTTCTACTATTCACTAAGTTAGTACACAGCCTTAATTAGGATGACCACTTTACTACATCAGTTTCAAGATGTAAATGGCATCCTTATAAATGTGCATAAATACTTCTGACTTTCAAAATAATACAAACTGATGAACCATAGTTAATGGGTCATTAGCTAAATATTATACACAATTTGTTATTTGAATGCTTCCTGACCTAAGAACATTTTTCTGGAGCAAATGACCTATCAGAATTTTATTTGATGACTTTAAAATGAATTTTCTACAGTAAGCTATGCTTCCTCCAGAATACTTGGAAAATTTGCGTTCTACGTTTTCAACATTTGAATTAATTGGGACACATAATAAGTTTGAAAACTAAGCCTTCAAACACTAAGCCTGATAGTTTGAATATGGGAAGCCCTTAATAAATGCTCTTTGAAATTAATTCTGAAACTACTACATATGTGTTTGGAGCATTCTGAAAAATTCTGTCCCTGCATGTAACCCTCACAGTATGACTTTCATGATCACATGCATTTGTAACACACACTATACCATATGATCCTTCTGGAGACTTTGAAAGTGTTAGTTCATTTGGCCTCTTATAATCTCTACAGTAAAGAAATCGCATTGACTTTATTCATTTAGTCCCCAAGCATAATTGACCATAGAATCTCTTAACATCTTTGGCTCCTAAAGTTTATCAGAACTAACATTCCAAGTAACTCATCAGTATGAGAACTAGTGTTCAAAAGTCAACTCCTTCAAAAAAAGACCTTTTTATATAACTTTATTTACATACATTTGTCAATCTATGGATTATAATTTTAATTCATAGCTTATATTAGGGTTTTTTGTTATTTGTAGTTTAACTAACAGAACTTTACAAAGTTACTAAAGAATAGCGATATAAATGTGACTTGTAAATGCCCCAGTTCTCTTTATATTATCATAACTGTTTTGTTATGGCATCTTCAATAATAAATGTCAGCACTTAAGATGAAAATGAAAATAATAAGAAAATTTCTTCTTCATAATTTGTAAAATATTTTTAAGGCATGTATTCAAAATGGCATCATACTTTTAACTTTTGATAAGAATTCAAGACAGACCTATTCACAGAACGCTCCTTTTCCTATCTTTATTTTGTAAAATCTTATTTTCTTATTTTTTCCTTATTTTTCTTTATGAGGTCAAAATTAACTATTGCTGCAATTTACTCATGATGAAATTGCTTCTTATTGGAATTTGTTCTTCACTCAAAAACTTTGGGTAAGAAACTGGAGGTTATATT
>NW_007734180.1:48701-49680 GCF_000696425.1 Galeopterus variegatus | reverse complement strand
ATTTTATTTATTTATTAGCAGCTGGCTGGTGCAGGAATCTGAACCCTTGACCTTGGAGTTCTAAGGCTGTGCTCTAACCAACTGAGCCAAGTATCCAGCTCCCTCAGTATTCTTTTCTTACCTCCTACAGGAGATTTAATACCCATCCCAAGATTTCTGTAAGTCCCTATTACAGGCTGAATTGTCTACCCCTAAAATTCATATGCTGAAGTCCTAGCCCTGAAAACCTCAAAATGTGACCATATTTGGAAATAGGATTTTTAAAGAGACACGTAAGTTAAAATGAGGTCTTCAGGGGCTCTAATCCAATATGACTGGTGTCCTTATAAGAAAAGGATATTTGCATACAGACACATACAGAGGGAAGATTATCTGAAGACACAGGGAGAAGACAACCATCTGCAATCCAAGGAAAGAGGCCTGAAACAGATCTTTCTCTCATGTCTCCCAGAAGGAACCAGACACCTTGATCTCACACTTCTGTGGCCTCCAGAACTGTGAGACAATAAATCTCTGTTGTTCGAGTCACCCAGTGGTCTGTGGTGCTTCATGATGTCAGCCCTAACAAACTGATACAATTCCCAAAGTTCCACATACAATAGTCAATTCTGGCTCCAATGTCCTGATTCCAATAAACAATGTCACCTATGTCTCTGTGAAAAAGTCACATGAGATCTAGGTGACAGAAGACCTTGCTTTCCATTTTCTGTTTTTGTGCTAATTTTCTCGTGTTGCACTAATCTACAAAATGAAACAGTCCATATTCCTTGGTTTTCCTAAAATCCACTTAGTGTTTGAAGTGACTCAGGGGTTTAACATGACAGCAATGCAAACAACTCAAAATTGAGTGTCATACATTTCTCTCTTACAAGTCCTTCATTTATTCCCTCTGGGAGTTCCTCACCTGTCACAGACTCATACTTACAGTGATGCCCGTCTTTCCCCAAATCCACCTCAAAAAAGAAAAAATCTCCCAGAT
>NW_007734180.1:45329-47338 GCF_000696425.1 Galeopterus variegatus | reverse complement strand
ATCCCGTTGCCGGTCCCAGTCCGGTACGGGTGTGACACTGAGGGTTGCGATCCGTTGCTGGACACGAAAAAAGACAAAAAGGAAAAAAACAAAAACAAAAACAACAAAAAAAAAAGCATTGCAGTCAGTGATAACAATTATAGTGCGAGGAAAGAAAGGACATGGGTGTCAAGAAGTTATCAGGTGGCAGGATTATAAAGTGTAAAAATGTGTTGATGGCTGTACAAATCTGCTCAGGCTGCCATCACCTATCTTTTTCTCAAATAATTGTTCAGCCATACTCTTAGTACTCTCTTCTGAACAAACTTTCTCATTTTCTGCTATGTAGATAGGCTGACAATTTTCCAAATCTCCAAGTTCTGATACCTTTTCACTTAACAATTACTTCTTCAACTCACCTCTTTCCTTTGCATTTTACTATAAGTAGTAAGTAGGACCCAAGACAAATTTTTATTGCTTTGCTCAGAAATTTCCTCTGCTGAATATCTAACTTCATAATTTACAAGTTTCACTTTTCACAAAACACTAGAACACAATTTAGCCAAGTTCTCTGCCACTTCATAACAATGATTACTTTTCCTCCAGTTTCCAATAACCTGTTCCTCATTTATGTTCAAGATCTCACCAAAATGGCCTTTAACATCCATGTTTTTACCTACTGTCCCTTCATTGCAATCTCAGCTTTTTCTAGCAGGAACCTCAAAACTCTTCCAGCTACTACCCATCACTCAGTTCCAAAGCCACTTCCACATTTACAGGTATTTTTTTTTTAGCAGTACCCTACTTCTCAGTACCAAAGTCTTTTAAGTTGGGGGCTGCTATAACAGTATAGTGATGCTAAACATGCTGCAGTTCAAAAGGCAGCATCACAAAAGTAAAATTCCTTGCTCAAAATATCATTAGCTCATGCACTATGGACAAGAAATATTTTACATTGAACAGAGAAAAACCACTATGGACAAGAAATATTTTACATTGAACCAAAACACAGTGATTCTACTATTTCTTCACAGAGGATCTAAGAACAGGACAAAATATCCCTTCTTTGGTTCCAGTATAAAAAGCTAATTACTGCATTGTTACAACATCAATTCTGTCATATGCCCACTAACTAAACTATATATTTTTATGTACCAAAAATTTTTGTAATTANTGAAACAGTCCATATTCCTTGGTTTTCCTAAAATCCACTTAGTGTTTGAAGTGACTCAGGGTTTTAACATGACAGCAATGCAAACAACTCAAAATTGAGTGTCATACATCTCTCTCTTACAAGTCCTTCATTTATTGCCTCTGGGAGTTCCTCACCTGTCACAGACTCCTACTTACAGTGATGCCCGTCTTTCCCCAAATCCACCTCAAAAAAGAAAAAATCTCCCAGATTTTTATTTTCCTAAGTTATTTCCCTTTAGATCCTTCCAAGAAACTGCATCCCCTGCATTTTATTATGCAGAAAATTTGACATTCCATTTGGACCTGACTTTGCATTAATAAAACTCCATGGGTTTCACACGGAGCAGTCAGAAGTCCTTGCTGAAATGTAGAAATGTCAGCTTACTTTTCTTCTTCCTCCACCTGTCTTCAAAAGTAGAAAAAGAGGAAATTAAAGTTTAGTTTCCCGTCATTATGAATCATAAGCTCGTCTTTTACATCTGAATGGCTGTGCATCTTTCCTCATTACTACAGAACACCTGGACGGGTTGATGTGAGGATTGAGATATAAAATGTCTATTTCAGTGGCCAACATGGAAAGGGTGGAAAATACATGTTTGAAGAATAAATAAATGAATAATTAGTTTGTCAATTACCTAATATGTACTTTGTTAATAAAATCTTTATAGTAGAGATAATTTTGAATCACTATTGAAGGATGAATAGGAAATATCCAAGAAGAAAAAAGCATTGCAGGGCCGGCCCGGTGGTGCACTGCTACAGTGCGCCGCTTGAGAGTGCGACGGTGCTCCCGCCGAGGGTTCGGATCCCACATACAGACCAGTTCCCGCTCACTG
>NW_007734180.1:42078-43992 GCF_000696425.1 Galeopterus variegatus | reverse complement strand
CAATGATTACTTTTCCTCCAGTTTCCAATAACCTGTTCCTCATTTATGTTCAAGATCTCACGAAAATAGCCTTTAACATCCATGTTTTTACCTACTGTCCCTTCATTGCCATCTCAGCTTTTCTAGCAGGAACCTCAAAACTCTTCCAGCTACTACCCATCACTCAGTTCCAAAGCCACTTCCACATTTACAGGTATTTGTTTTAGCAGTACCCTACTTCTCAGTACCAAAGTCTTTTAAGTTGGGGGCTGCTATAACAGTATAGTGATGCTAAACATGCTGCAGTTCAAAAGGCAGCATCACAAAAGTAAAATTCCTTGCTCAAAATATCATTAGCTCATGCACTATGGACAAGAAATATTTTACATTGAACCAAAACACAGTGATTCTATTATTTCTTCACAGAGGATCTAAGAACAGGACAAAATATCCCTTCTTTGGTTCCAGTATAAAAAGCTAATTACTCCATTGTTACAACATCAGTTCTGTCATATGCCCACTAACTAAACTATATATTTTTATGTACCAAAAATTTTTGTAATTACTGGCTCCAGTTAACCACTTCACTCAATGGGTCATTGGCCTTAACTAAGGTCAATGGGAGTTTGTTGAGAGCTGAGCATCCTTACTCCTTTTACTAGAAAACTATTGCAAGGGTGCTCTGCTGCCTGGAAGTCAATGAAATAACATCTTGTTAGAGACTATGGACATGAATGATTTAATAAAATATTTCCCTTTAAAAACACACTACTTCAGGGCCGGCCCGGTGGCACACTGCTATAGTGCGCCGCTTGGGAAGCGCGGTGGCGCNAGAAAGGGAGCTATAACTAGATTTTTTAGTTCAGTTTCTGAATCTATGATTGATAGACTGGTAAGGGGCTCTCATCCATTCATGCCAATACAATAGGAGGCACAGACAGACAGAAATATGTATATACAGACAAACATAATTCATAGGTTTAGGTTTTAGAAATATATCTACTTTGATGAAAATTTCCAAACATCTTCTCTTGAAGCAAACTTTTTTCTTCCTTTCTCAGATCACTAGCCTTCTACTTTTCTGATATTGAAATAAATAAATAAATAAAACCCAAAAAGCCTTTTTTGTAATAAAATTATGGAAATCATTAAGATTTTCATTTGTTTTAATATCCTTGCTTAACACCAAACACAATTCTACATTGACATGTTCAGCAGTTAAGTAAAAATTACTTCTGTAATCTATGTTTTGAGAATTGCCTCCCAAAGAGATAATACCATAGATTGAAATACATAATTTATTGAGAAGTAACAAAGAGTTAAGTATCGGTTGCAAAGTTGTGAAAAAGAGTGATTACCTTAGGGGCAAACATTGTGTGGCAGATACACCAGCATATATCAGAATTTCTCACGTCTTTCTACTTCCGAATGTCATTCCTTTTCTCCATGGTTAATGTTCAACACATCCTTGTAGGCTGCACTCAATTCTCTATCGCACTTGAGATGTAGGTTCCGAAAAGTTTACAACCTGGAATACCAAAGCTAGGTATGTATACTATTATGTTTACTTGGAAATATCCATGATTTGAGATCGTTTTGGAAATAAATTGACTGATGAGATGCTGCTTCCCAAACGATTATAGACATTTCATTTTCTTAATCTACAGGTGTTGAGTGCTTAAATTTGCCATGTGTTAAAGGAAATACTTTTACATCATTTCTACCATTTAATTCTTAAACTCAGTAAGATAGGGTCTCTTATAATCTCCTTTACTATAGAAAATGAGGTTTAGAGAGCCAATTTACTTATCCTTACTTAGCCCAAGGTCAAACTGTAAAAAATTTACTGAACCAGAAATCAAATTTAAAGGTACTCTTCCCGAGTCCATTCTCTTTCTGCTACATGAACATGATTTTCCTATTGCTGTTGTGCTT
>NW_007734180.1:39989-41268 GCF_000696425.1 Galeopterus variegatus | reverse complement strand
GAGTCCATTCTCTTTCTGCTACATGAACATGATTTTCCTATTGCTGTTGTGCTTTTCAACTATTGACTCCAGATAGGTTAATATTAAAGGGAACTCATTTATCTAAGGGAGATGTGTGATAGGATTCCTTAAATTATATTTAGATTTTTTGCAAAATAATTGACTTCTGTGGGAAAAAGTCTAATTTACTAGAACTAAGAAACATACCAGGAGCTGAGGTGAGATGTAATAACACCTCATATTCATGGTATGAAAGACAGCATGAAGGTCTCTGCAAATCAGTACCAAGGGAGACATGGGTAGGATGGCCCTGCTTTATCAAAAGCATGTCTTGGATCCAGCAGAGGAACATGCAACTGTGTCTCATGCTTGTCCTTCTGTAGTTTCTTTAATTTGTTCACTTTGTTGTCCCAAGTGATTCTGGGACATAGCAGATCTGAAATCTCTGAGGCACAGAAATAGTTTGAGAATAGGTGATAATAAAAAAAAGCAGATGGATATCTAAATCAGTACATAATGCAAGAGACAAAAGTACAAGACAGGACTTCAAATGGGAGCTCTGAGAAATTAAGCAGATATAAACCAAGAAAGAGCCAACAAATATATGTAAGTAGAAACAGATCAGGAAGAGGTAGGCAAAAAGTATGAACAGGGATATAGGAAGAAAGTGCTTGATAATTCAGTTTAACTCTACAAGACACCATGTCTCTGGATTACATATTTCTCCCACTGTGGTTTATATACCAGGTCATGATAATGTTGGCTTAAGAATGCTACCTGACAGATAAAAACTGACCTTGTCACAGCAATCCTGGCTTGTTAACTGTCAGACTAAAGCTGTGGCTCTATTTCTCATATGGCTTTTCCATTTTCTTCTGTCTTCAAGGCAGCTGTGTTCCTGCCTATATCTCTAGCCAGGCAACCTTTGCTCCTTGACCTGGACCACTCTGTCCAGCTTTGTCCCACTAGTGACACCATCTACCACAAATTCAGCACTATCTACCACTTACCAATTCCTCCTTCACTTTAGATTCATTAGAGCTTTATGTAAGTAGACACACATTTCCTTAAATTATAAAAAAAAAATGTACACAGTACATTATTATCTAATAATTATTATCCAATAATACATACATTTATATAATGGTATTGCATATTACATACATTGCAATATTAAGCAAGCACATAATATCAATTTTGATCATCAATCTTCAGCCATATTTTGTTGCAAAAACTGCATCTACTTCATTCTAAATTCCCTGCCCTCTGGCAAGTGAAG
>NW_007734180.1:36842-39686 GCF_000696425.1 Galeopterus variegatus | reverse complement strand
TATTTTGTTGCAAAAACTGCATCTACTTCATTCTAAATTCCCTGCCCTCTGGCAAGTGAAGTCAAAGAGAAACAGAGGAAAAAAGGGACAAGAATAGTATGGCGCTAAAGCTCCAGAAAGCAGCTCATTTCTCAGAGATAGACTTCAGCCCTCCACTCCCTATGATACCTCCCTTCAATTTTATGCTCCAGCTTGGATTTTCTCCACCAAAGGGCATTCACAAATCTTATATCCTTGGACTTAAATACTTGAGCCCTTCCCAGCTGTGTCCACATTTCTAACCAATGTCTCCCTACTGAAACTTTCCAATCCAACAGTAGATTTTTATACACCCTCCCTCCCTCACAGCAACCTGGCCCTAAGTATAGTTGCTCCCTCTCTTATTTCCCTCCATAGTTTCTGTGGACTACTCTATCATGGCTCCTAGAATGGTTTATAATAATAATAATTTATATAATAATTTACCTGTCAGTTTTCCCAACATGCACTTAATCTCCCAGTGTCTGCCAAAGAGGAGGCCCTCTGTAAAAGTCTGATGATTGAATAAGTGAATAAAATAAACTAGCATATCAAAAACACAGTGTAGCATTGTTTTATTCCAGCTCCTAATAACACACAACTTAGTGCTGTGTAGCTAAAAACTCAACAGATTCATGTTTCTTAATATATTTATATGAACACCAGTGTTGTTATAAATCCACGTAAGTTCAAAACTGCAAGAGCTTTATAGGATAAGTGAAATGTACAATGAAGCAAAAATCAAATCATTGCATCTCAATTTAAGACACAGATACTTTTTATCTCTAACAGAAAAAATTTGTTTTAAATCAGTCTTCACATTGTTTAAGCAGTGGAATCTGTCTCTCTCCCTCTCCTCTCTCTCTCTCGTTCTCAAAGAAAATTTCACAGAGTTGCACAGAGCCCCAGAACACAATGGAAGGGTCATGAACCTGGCTGGCACCCTATGTATTTGCTCTTTGTGTCCTGCCCTTTTGGAGGCTCTTGAGACCCCACAGTGAGGGCCCCAAACTCTGCATAAAACAGTCTGGACAAGACCACCTGATGATTTCTAAGGTCATTTCCCTTTCTCGATAGCTTTTAGTCAACAAAACTGAATTTTATTACAGACAAACGTTCACTTATTGATATATTTTAGCACCTGATCTATATTTCCAATGTTTTATTTCACTGTTCTAAATAGTTAAGAGCATTTTGTTATGAAACTATTACTGGTGAGAATGTAAATGGTAAATCTAATTTTTTTAGTTCATCTATGCTCATGCAAGTTTATCTGCTGGGCCAAAGTTATAATACTGTACAAGTAAACATCCAATAGTCCCTTCCAACAATAGACCAAATTTCTGAAAAAAGTAAAATGATACTCTAGAATATGTCCTAAAACTTCATTTCATACCTGTGAAAGTATTTAACTATACTGGAGCTAAAAAAAAGAAAAAAAAATACAGTTTCACTAAAATATAAAGATTATAATGCAGTCCCATTGTATATTTAATCTAATTTCAGCCCTTATATGCAAAACTGGTCTATAACAGTGCTTATGTCAAAGTTGCTAGGCATGTTTATTCATTTTTATAGATATTTTCATTGTACTTTCATCATCTGAAACACAGCACAATATGTCTGTGAAGCAGAGTCAAATTTTGCATGCAAAGCTTCTTACAATATGCAAAATCATCAAACTTTGGAGCTCATAGGGTTAGTGCTAGAAACTTAAGGAGAAATGTGTTTGGAGCTTCACCAAACTAATAACTTTCATAATGCAGTTTAAAACATTTGTTAAAGTCATAATGTAGGCAGCTATGCACATCCTTAAAACATAGTAATGTTTCGTATTTACTGGATGTACAGAGAGATCAAAGCCTTTGTCATAAACCCTCCCAGTTATGTTTGAGGCACTTCTCTGAGGCAGAGGTCTGGCTCTTTTCTTTTCTTTTTTTCTTTTTTTAAGAGCATAAAATCACATGCAAAAACAATAACCTATATTAATAGCATATTTAGAATCTTAGCCAGTGCTTCCTAACATTAAATTTTACATTTAAGGCTTTGATATAAACCAGGTTTAAAATATTGAAACGATTGTCTTATTTTACGAATGTAGCCAGCCTACTTTTATTCCACACCTACCCAGTGCAGAACATTGCAGTAGGTATAAAACCTGCCAGAATATAAAATTATTAGATTTGCAACTTATTTTCTAGAATGCTTTGAGAAAATCTTTTTGTTCTCAAATTGTACACAGTGATTAGTAAAAATCTTTGTTTATTATGCATCTAAAAATATATCAATTGACTGAGCTGAGAGTTCAAACTCAGAATCTGCACATTCTTCTTTGACCCAAGTCATAGTTAACTGAAAGCCCTACTGCCAAATGCTTAACCCATAGGAATTCCTTGTACAATACAGTTACTTTAAAGTCCTTAATAATACAGCATGTTATTTAAGCTGATATATTGTAAATAATTTTTCCCCAATAAACTTCTAGTTAAGAGGGAAACATGTTTACTTCAATAGTTGGCCAACCATGAAGTCATAGTAAATATGAAAAGCTTGTATTGGAGATCTAAATATTAAATGTAAACAGCCATGAGACATTCTCTGGAAATGGGGTTACAAGAATTTCTTATATTTTTTAATCAATTCATTCTGATTCATCATCTTCTCTATGGGAAAAGGAAAGACAGTAATGAAAGTTCTTATAAAAGGAAAAATTAGATTTCTCCATCCCACTCCATGCTTTCCACCCCCCCCAGGGAGGAATTTAGGTGTAATGTGCAAAGAAGGGCTCCATGTTTATGAAGAACAGCTTGATTGGAAGCCAGCAGG
>NW_007734180.1:31798-36123 GCF_000696425.1 Galeopterus variegatus | reverse complement strand
AGGGAGGAATTTAGGTGTAATGTGCTAAGAAGGGCTCCATGTTTATGAAGAACAGCTTGATTGGACGCCAGCAGGCAGCCAGCAAGTAGTACTTTTCTGACTTTTTGAATGAAACAAAAGGATTTTGTTTTATTTTGTTTTGTTTAGCTCCCACTTAGGTAGAAACATCTCTTTCTAGAAGTGCAAAGATAAGACAAAGGAGATTGGGAGATTGACATGAGATGTTTTGATAAAATTATTTCATCTCCAAATATGGAAACTCAGACCACGTGCAACTAATGACTTTTTACCCAAGAAGGAAAAAATCGGTCCAGTGCTAATAGTTAGGAAGTGTTCATTGAATTGTCACAAATATTTGTATAATATATAGCACAGCTTTCCGGTATTTAATTGCATTTTAAGAGAAAAGGGAATATTTAACAGAAGTCATAAGCAGTTGTTGAAATGTTCCACAGTAGAGTGTGTGCCTTTGCTGAGAAATGAAAGTTATATTATGTGCTATACCTTTTCATCTGTTGCATGTCCTTGCCAGCTGCGGAGACATGTCAGATGCCATTATTCTGCAAATTTTACCCTCTCTCTCCATTGCTAACCTCCTGTTGACAGTAATCAGGACTTGATGGAGGGGCCTATGCAGGTGTTATATGATAGTCGGTGCTAGGGTGATATAGTATGTGACAGTTTTAGTATTACATCCTGTAGGATGATACATCATCCAATAATATTTCAGATAATCCTTAGTCTTTCAGCAGAAATGTAATTGCTACTCATCTAATAATATTTCCAGATGGCACAGTGGGTGAAGTTTGGACTAAAAATAAAGGAAGACCAGGCAAAGACAGTGAGGCCAAAGCAAAATGTGAAATAAAGAGACCAAATGAGGAGGGACTGTACAGAAGTGCCAACACGTTTAACATCATGAATAAACATTTCGGTAAAGTGGGAGGGTATCTTGAAGTGCTCTCTTCACAAGATTTGTTTCTAGAGGGCAAAAGTTTCAGGAAAATAACTACTGTTTTTTTCTTTATAAATGTCAGGATGGGCTACCCAATTTATAGAAATGACAGTCTTGCAGACAACATCTGGTGATTAATATCGGAGCATTGCAATCTACTATTCTGTTGTTTTCCACAAATTTTGGCTTGCCAAAGAGCAAAAAAAAAAGAAGAAAAATAAGGGTTTGATAAATCATTTGATAACAAAGGGTTTGTTATGAATAAACATTTGTTTGTCACTGTTTAATATCTACTTTTACTGACTGGCATTTTTTTCTCCACCAGAGGATACTAAGACATCTTCATTGACCAACTTGTTGACTCTTTCCAAAGATTCAGCACATTTACTATGAAGTATCAAGCCTCTCAGTAATCACCATGCTTTTGGAATAAATAAGTATATAATACCTACAAGATGCATCTTCCAAATTTACAAGCAAACATTTAAGGAACAGATATTCTATGACACTTACATACTGAATTTTTAGGCCATTAAGGAGGTTTTTCATGTTGCAAAAATAAAAAAGTGAAGAAAAATGCCCTAGATGTTTTATAATTTCCAGAAACAAAGTTTATAATAATAGTCTCATAAATCATCTCTAATTTTTATACTAAATAGCTGAAAAGTCCTTATTTCTTATAAAGCCACAGGATTTGCATTTCATTACTTGGTAGAGAGATTTCACTTCCCAGTTTTTGTTTCTCTGTTTGTTTTATTTTGTTTTTTCACTTTCAGTTTCCCCCAACTGAATGAAATAGGACAACCAAAAGTCTGAGACATTAGCTTTGGGTAACTTTTCATAAAAAAACAGAGGCAACTTATATCATTATCTTTGATATAGAAACTTAATTATGAATTAATTTGCCAGAGTTTTTTCATTCAGTTATTTTTGTCTTTAGAGCAAATCTACAGCATAACCTACTAGATGTACATGAATATGTTGCTTTTTTCCCTGCTATTTAGAAATGATAACCGTTTTAGGTAAGTTTTGTACTGTAACAATCTGATTAGTTTATATATTTCTCATGTACCTCCTAAGCACCTTGAAGTTAGGAATAGAGATAATTTTCACCTTAACAAGCATGTGAACAATTTTAACTTTTGGATAAGCTACAAAATGTTTAAATAGATTCATCCAAGTCTCAAAGCAAATAAATTAGATTGTCAGGAAGAGAAATTAGAATATCACCTGTCTCAGATATTACTACACCATCAGGCTTTAATTCATATGAATATGTTCATGCTTGTTTTAAGTTAGTGGCTAAAAATTAAAAATGCCTTCAGATTTAGTTGACTTGATCATAAACCAATATAATTTATTGGAAATAAATGCCTGTTTGAATATTAGATCATTTCAACATTTAAATCTGTTTATCTATCTATTTATCATTTGCCTATTTCTGTATATATGTCTGTACCTTTGCTTTTTTAAGGCCCAAGATGAGGGAAGTGAGATGTCTTGGTGGTGGTAGGGAGGGGTGGTCAGAAGAGATTGACCCCATTCTCCCTGGAGCTGGTTAAGTGGCTTCCACAGCTTTACCACCAGATAAATTACCAAGGTGAGGAGGATGCACCTCATGTATTTAGCCCAATTGACAGTCTCCTTGTGTTGAAAGGATAAGCTGTAAGATTGCACCCAAAAATTTTTGCTAGAAAAGCTGTTAACTTGCTTGATTTAAACATTCCACAATATATACATACATTAAAACATCATGTGGTGTACCATAAATATATATAATTTATCATTTGTCAATTAAAAAAATATAAAATGAAAAGTTGTCAGGCTTGTTTTCTTTTCTTTTTTTTAAATTAGAAAAAACTTTCAGAGCTATTTGTGAACTCAGCCATCATTTCGGTGAATATTAGGAAAATTTCTTGGGGTATAAGATAAAATGAGGTAGTGTTGAATAAGCCTATTTTGACAAAGATTCCACAGTCTCTTTTTTCTATACATGTGTTTTAAAACTTTATTCTTCAAGCACAAGCAATGTTGTTACTATTATTTTGTACTCAGCATCCATTATATTGTAAAATCTTTACAGAATATGTTCAAAAGTTACCTATTACACTCACAAATTTAAAGTTTAGAAAATTGAAACCCAGAGAGGTGGTTTAATTTTCCTTAGGTCACACAGCTATTAATTTGGTGAACATGGAAATCAGGTCTCTGGGTCTCCAATGCTAACATATGTTACAATACTAAGGAGGCCCTAGACTTATGGCTTTGTCAAATTGCTAAAGACAAACCAAATAAGTATACTTTTCAGTAGAGTCCTTTCATCAGGCTATATAAATTTGTCGTACTTATATTTTCCCTTCTGACCTTACTCTAACCTGTGCATCACTCAAGAAAAATTTGATTATTTATTTTTGGTTTTGGTATTTTTTTTCTCTTTAAAATCTTTATTCTCTATGTAACTAAATTAGCAAACTCAAAATCTTCCAATATTTATCAATTCTGCATTAAACATACCTATATTCATATATGACACATGCATTGTTTCAGAACAATGCTGGAATATGGCTGCCATCTTATTTTTATTTATTTATTTTTTTTGTCTTAAAAAATGTTAGCAACTACTACTGTCTTTCTTGGTTATTTCTTTCAAATGTGCTTCTAGTAACTTGAGATCTATTTTGTCCAAAGTATTGTTATTCATCTTCAGTCACTGTATATAAAGAAAGAGGCCAATTGAATCTAGCATTTTGCATTTAGGCTGTAAACGCATCTATTGATAAATAGTATCAAGACAAATATTCTGGAATTTCAATTTTAGCACACATTGTATCCTCTTGAAACTTCCATAACATGCAATATTATTAGAGGACAATTGTCCTTTGCAATTCTTTTCTGAAACAGTTTATAACTAAATTTAACTTTCCCAAGAGTAAATATATAGAGAGAGAAACCAGTTCTTAGCCCAGTTTAGAATTTATTGATGAATGAAATTTCAATGAAGAGTCTACAAATATCCAGGGCAGTGCACTTAACCAAAACAAAATCCTTAGGCTTTTAAGAAAGGAAGACCCCACAGGTATGTACCATCAACTAAGTTTCAAAAAAAAAAAAAAAATATATATATATATATATATATATGTATGTATGTATGTATGTATAATACGTTAGGAGAGCTAGATGATTAAAAAACAAAAGGAAGGAAGGGAAAAGGGAGGGAGGAAGTGAGTGAGAAAGAAAAAGAAAGGAAGAAGGAAAGAAGAAAGAAAGAATGAACAAACTTTTGAACATCATTAGAAATCAAATACCGAGGTCTGGGAGTTTTATGGCTGGTTAATGTTAGTGCCCCTCTTTGGATATTTCAGAGTTTCAT
>NW_007734180.1:24989-31146 GCF_000696425.1 Galeopterus variegatus | reverse complement strand
CCTGATGTGACTGTATTTGGAGAATGATCTTTAAAAAGGTAATTAAGGTTAAATGAGGTCATAAGTGTGGGGCCCTCCTCCAATAGGACCCAGGACTTTTTAAAAAAAGGAATAAAAACCAGGGATTTGAGAGCACAAAGGAAGGACTATGTGAGGACACGGTGAGAAAGCGACCCTCTGCAAGCCAGAGAGAGTCTTTAGGAGAAATCACACCTGCCAACTCCTCAGTCTTGGACTTCCAGCCTCCAAAATTGTGACAAAATAAACCTCTCTTGTTTAAGCCACCCAGTATTTTGTTATGGTAGCCTGAGCAAATGAATACAGCCATCGTCCTCTTACTGTTTATTACCCATTACATATTGCAGTGTTCTATTTAAGGCCATTTCTTTTCACTGTCTGCAATTTCTCCACAGCTAGTTTCATCCACTCTTAAGCTTTCAAGCATCATCTCTATGGGGATCCCTTGCAAACTGGTTTCTTTGACACAACATTTTACTTGGTCCTAACTTTCCAGCAGCATACTGAACATCTTCACCCATGGGGTCCTGCAAGTCCTTCACACTGAAAATGTCTAAAACTGAATTTATCATCTCAATTCCTCTACCTCTTCCCCAAATTATCATTTCCCCCAGTTTTTTTTTTCCTTTTTGTCTTTTTTTTTACTGACCGGCAACGGGATCGCAAACCCTCGGGGTTGCGCCCGCACCGCGCTCAGCCAGTGAGCAGGAACCGGTCTCCACATGGGATCTGAACCCTCGGCGGGAGCGCTGCTGCGCTCCCAACAGCGCACTCTCCAGTGCGCCACCGGGCCGGCCCTTTCCCCCAGTTTTGATTGTGATCATTTGTACCTGGACAAGACAGAAACCTACATGGCAATCCTCTTATCACATCCTCACCATGACCCCTTGACTGAAAAATAATCAAGCACAGAGCCCTTTGAATTCTATCTGAACATCTCTCTCAAATCTGTTTACTTCTCACAGTCCAAACCACCAACTCTTTGGCCATCTCAGCCAGCATCATTTCTCATCTGGGCCACCCCAACAAATCCCTACCCTGTATCACTTTCCCTGTCGTTCTCCTATCTAGTCCCCACTAGGAAATATAAGTTTAATCATGTTTAACTGCAGCTTCAAATACTTTGAATCCTTTCTAGTATCTCTTGGTTTAAATGCCTTATATGACTCCATATGATGTAGCTCTTTTCTTACCAACCTTCTTCTTACAATCCATATCTCATCAATTCTGACTTCTCTTCCATTCTTCTTATTAAAAAAGAGATTGTCTTAAAGTTTAAAAGAAGTCATTTGCAAAGTTTATGTAAGTCATATGTTTTACCACCTTGGGTGACAGAGATTTTAAATACAATTAAGTTCATAAAAATATGAATATTTATGCCAATTTAGGCACTATAGAGATAGTGGCTGAAAATAATCATAAGAGGTATATAATAATTTATATATTAGTGATGCCTCCTTGATTACAAGCAACAGAAATTGACTCTTACTACTATTTTGTGGGGAAGGATACTGCAGTAGCTTATGGAATTAAAATAACAACTTAATAATGAAGTCAGAAAGCTATGAAAAACATATAAACAAACAAACAAAAAACAGAATAATACTGGAAAATCAGCAGTAAGAGTTTTTTGATCTTGCCTTGAGAATTCTGCCTTTTTTGAGGCTCTGCTTAAATGACAGCATGCTTTATGTCTCTCCATTAAGAAAAAAACATATAAACAAACAAACAAAAAACAGAATAATACTGGAAAATCAGCAGTAAGAGTTTGTTGATCTTGCTTTGAGAATTCTGCCTTTTTTGAGGCTCTGCTTAAATGACAGCATGCTTTATGTCTCTCCATTAAGAGTTTCTGATATCTGGGGATGAGAACCTGATTGTCATAGCTGGAACCAAGTGGCTGCCCCTGTATCAAATAGCTAAGTCCAGTCAACAGTACCATAGAGCAGATGTGTGGACCATTCACACTCACTCAGAACCAGTCATTTCCAGAGGGCTTACTTCTGTCTAGGAATACCCTTATAGGTTCTAGTAAATTAGTCAGTACTTCCTGTAAATTTTTGTTTAAAACAATGATTTTACAGTATTGGCTTTGTGCACTTTGGGGTTGAATTAATAAATGACCATTTTTAGAGTATGCTTTAGCAAATGATGTTAGGAGAGGTCTCATTTTAAAAGAGTTTAATTAATTATTCTAATTACCAGCTGTGAAAGGAGAAAAGTATAAAAGCTTTTCTTTGCTGCACAACAGGATTCTTTCTATGCTTTACTCAAAATGATTTATAATATAGCCTGAACGAACAAGAGGAGTCCAATGTTTCCATATTTAGAATTGCATTAGAGTGAACACCTACATTTTTTATACGTTAAAGGGGTACTTGAACAGGGTCTGTAGATTTTGTCTTCCTAGACAAGGACTTTGGCCTGAGGCATGCCCACCTGCTGGGGCCGTAGTCCTCAGCATGCCATAGAAAATGCAAGATTGCTGAGCTATACTGTCCTACCTCCTCATCTGCAAGCCCATCCTGCCACTCCCCTTCACCTCTCCAAACCCCCTTACCTGGAAATTGCTCCGAGGCTTTAGTGTTGAAAGGGCTCTGAGAATATGGAACAGCTGGTCATTTCCAACGTCTTAAAGATGCACACATGCTCACTTCTTGTTTAATGCCCTCCCTATAATTTGAGCAGATGCTTGCTGCAATGCAACATGAGTTATCTGAAAAGTATGTATCAATAAGACTCAAAAATATCACATGGAATTTACATAAGAACTAAACTAAAAATATTCATACTGATGATTGAAAAAATTTCACCTGAAAGCAAACTCTTACTGAGGGCTTAATTGCACATATCTGATGTCCTTTAAACCAGAACTTGTTGCTTTTTCACTAAAATAGGGGAAAGTTATTTTAACTATGCAAATGAAGCATCCTCAAATCTAATCAATTTGCCATGTGACAAAAAAATCTGTCACATTGCTAATTCACCCAAGTGTTTTAGCCATTTAGGGACAATGAAAATTATTTAAAATATGTCATTTAAAATGTATTAGAAGGAATATTATTAAATTTAAGGAAAAAAATACATACTGAAACATTAAATTAAAACAAGAGGGACATTTATTTGCTAATTTATTTTTTAATGTTCTCAGTACAAATCACCCTACATTTTAATTTACAAAGGTGCCTAAATCATCATCTGACTTGCAATGTTTATGTGCTCATTTTTTCACATTTTCTAACACAAGCATATCAGCTTGACTTTGGCACTGTCTTACTAATTTGGCATTGTCTTCCCTCATTTAAAATACTGACATTATCAAAACCTTTTACTGCTTATGGCTTCTGGGATCAGAGGCATAAGTATTAATTGCTTAAAGAGAAAAAAATCAGAACTAAAATGATGACTATAAACTTTTATTTTTGTTTCCACTTGCTTTGTATCTAGGTCCTCATAAATATAACATCCGAAAAGAGCAGGATTTAAGAGAAATCATCATAAAGTATATGAAGTTCAAGAATGTATAATTTAGGATACTGAGAGTCAACTCTGTACCCCATAAATATATATATAAGTAAAACTAATTTTAAAAAAAAGATCAGGTGCTACCATAAGTAGCATAAAAATCAACACTGATTTAAACAAGAGGGGAGTTTATTTTTCTATCACACCAACCGAGTTCTGAACTAGTCAACCCAGAGGGGGCGAAGCAGTGACCAGTGGCAGAGACTGTGGCTTCTCTAACCATGTTGCTCTGTTATGCATAATTCCCATTCCCAAGATCATCTCATGATTGGAGAAGATGGCACATGGAGCTTGAGTCATCTGACCTACATAGTAGCCAGTGGAAAGTTAGTGAGAAGTATACGCCCTGTTCCATGAGAACATAAATCTGGCATAATCTTCATTGGCCAGACTAGTCATGCCATTCATAGCTACCAAAACACCTGGGAAATGTACTTGATGTAGATTGAATATTCCCCAAAACTCATTGAAGCTTGAACCTCATTGTAACATTGCTAAGAACGTGGGACATCTGCGTATGGTATTTGAAAGGTGGGGCCTTTAAGAGGTGATTATATTGTGAAGACCGTGCTCTTGTGAATTGATTGATTCATTCCTCAAGTACTAGGTATGGTTCTGATAGCTTTATTAGAAGAACACATAAGAAGTTTAGCTCTCTCTTTCTCAGCCCATTCTCTCCATGTGACACCTTGGTCACCACAAGACCCTGTAGAGATTTCCCACCAGGAAAAAGACATTCACCTCATGTGTTCCCTAAACTTTGGAATTCCCAGCCTACAAAACTATAAGAACTGTAAGAAATAAATTTGTTTTCTTTATAAATTAGTCAGTTTCAGCTATTCTGTTAAAAGCAACAGTAATGGACTAATACAGTACTCAAATAAATGTCTGGAGATATCTTCTTTTATAGAAAATTGACGAAAAATAAGAAATGGATCTGCCTAATTCTCCACATCTCAATTTAATCCAACATGATACACATTGAGCTTCTGATATTGAGTTCACTGTACAGAATAAAACAAATTTAAAATATATAAATCAGTATGTGCAGAAAATGGAATGAGAGGATGGAGCATAATCTCTCTAGCCTAGTGCATGGTTTCTGTTTCTGGAGGTTTGCTCAGAGAAAGAACATTGTTGTATTTTAGAGAATTAACTCTAAAATATCAAGGGAAGATTTTTGTGTCTGGCTCCATAGTGGAGCAATGAACAAAGGCTTGAGAGCCTTGGTGGCACATTCAGCCAGCTTTTTACCAAGGAGTTTTCCAAATCACAGTGGGGAACCTCAGAGAAAGGTGTTGTCTTATTGGGTGGTGAGACAGAAGTAAAAATTTATGTCTGACAAAATATCTTGAACTGAAGAGTAGGAAAAATAAGAGAAGTAGCTTAAAAATCTGTATGTAAATTTCTCCAAATTGTTGGTTTGGGGCTAGGGGTCAAACCCTTCAAACCTATTGTACAGATTGGGTCACAGGCCTCTCACATGCCAGGCTGGGTCACAGACCCCTCACATGCCAACTTGGGTCACCAGACCCCTCACGTGCCAGGCAGGGTCAACAGACCCCTCATGTGCCAAGCTGGGTCACCAGACCCCTCACATGCCAGGCCAGGTTACCAGACCTCTCACATAGAGGTTGTGAGCTAGGTAATTGGAAAAGATCCCAGGAGCCATTGGCAATTTGACAGGTTCATTCTAATGTGAGCTCAGTCCTCAGCTTCCTCAGCAGCAGCAGCAGTAGCTTACAGCAGCCTCCAGTAGCAGCAGCAGTGGCCTCCTGGAGTGTCCTGGGGACCGTGGCAGCAACAGCCTCCAGAAACCCAGCAGCAAACAGCAGCTAGGCAGATAAAGATCTGAAAGCAGCAGTAGCTTACAGCAGCCTCCAGTAGCAGCAGCAGTGGCCTCCTGGAGTGTCCTGGGGACTGTGGCAGCAACAGCCTCCAGAAACCCAGCAGCAAACAGCAGCTAGGCAGATAAAGATCTGAAAGTGATTGTAGTCACTCTTGGAGTTCAAAGCCAGCCAAAGAGAATGTGTCTTTGACAATATCTCGGGTTTTCAGTTGTAGCCCCAGAAGGGACAGTACCTAGAAGGGAGGATTATTTGTATGAATAAAATATGACCTAAGAGTAGAGTAAAACCTAGATAGGTCAGTCCTAGTAAATCCTAAAGTATCACAAATAAAGTTAACATGAATGAAAACTTGTAATAGAAGATCACTACACGCAGCAGCAGTGGCCTCCTGGAGTGTCCTGGGGACTGTGGCAGCAACAGCCTCCAGAAACCCAGCAGCAAACAGCAGCTAGGCAGATAAAGATCTGAAAGTGATTGTAGTCACTCTTGGAGTTCAAAGCCAGCCAAAGAGAATGTGTCTTTGACAATATCTCGGGTTTTCAGTTGTAGCCCCAGAAGGGACAGTACCTAGAAGGGAGGATTATTTGTATGAATAAAATATGACCTAAGAGTAGAGTAAAACCTAGATAGGTCAGTCCTAGTAAATCCTAAAGTATCACAAATAAAGTTAACATGAATGAAAACTTGTGATAGAAGACACACTACTTGACAAAACTAGCCATCATGAGAACAATTGAAAAGATCAATTTAAAACAATTGGATAC
>NW_007734180.1:11505-24587 GCF_000696425.1 Galeopterus variegatus | reverse complement strand
GATAGAAGACACACTACTTGACAAAACTAGCCATCATGAGAACAATTGAAAAGATCAATTTAAAACAATTGGATACTCTGATTTAAAAATACACTTTTGAAATCATTAAATACGGAACAAAAAAATGGTAGACTAAGTTGTGGTAACAGGCAATCCTAAAATCAAATTTGAGGGGACCAAAGTGACCCACCTGTATTCTAACTGCCAGAAAGATATTTTAAAAATAAAAGTTTGTACATCTTTAACCATGTAATTACCATTTCTGATGTCCTCTATTACTTTTTGTAAATTTATGTCATTTCATCTTGAATAATTTCTAAAGGACTTTGTTCAATGCTAATGATCTTTTTTATAGTATAAGTCTGACGATATTAATTTTTCAGGTTTACATGTCTGAAAATATCTTTATTTCACATTCACCTTTGAGTAATAGTTTTGCTGGGTATGGGATTCCAGGTTTTCAGACTTTTTCCTTTCCCAACATTAAATTGTTGGTCTACTGTCTGTAGCTCACTTGCATTTTGCTGTTCCCCTGTGTATAATGTGTCTTTTTTTCCTCTGGCTGCTTTTACAGATTTCTGATTTATAGCTGGTTTTCAATAATTTGATTATGATACGTAGGTGTCTTTTTGTTTTGTGTGTGGGGGGTTGAACTTCTTGCAACCTATGATTTATAGTTTTAATCAAACTTGTAACACTTTTAGCAATCATTTCATAAAGTATTTCTTGAATCCCACCCGTCCCTACCCTGACCTTGTGGAATCCAATTATGCACATGACAGACTTTTTAAAGTTCACCCATAGGTCACTGACACCATTTAAAAAAAAATAATCTGTTTTTCATTTTGTGTAGTTATCATTATTTCTTCAAATTTAATAATATTTTCTTCTGCAATATCCAACCTGCTTTTAATCTCAACCAGCAAATTTTCCTTTTCAGAGATTATAGTTTTCACCTCTAGAAGTTTTATTTTAGTCTTTCTTGTATTTTCCAACTGTTAATATTTTCAATACACAAAATGCAATTTAAATAACCATTTTAACACCTTTGCTAATTCTAACATCAATGTCAGTTCTGGGTCAATTTGATTGATTTCCCCACTCATTTTGGTTTCTTGCTTCTTTGCATGTCTGATCATCTTTGATTGGAAGCCTAATATCTTGACTTTTACTGTGTTGTGTATTGAATATTTTTGCTTACCAGCGTCCAAGGAGATCCTGTTAAACTTCCTGCACTTAGTTCTGGAATATCTTTAAGTTATATGGAAACAGTGTGACTCATTTGGCTATTGCTTTTATGATTTGTTAGGTGGTTCTGGAGCAGAGTTCACTCAAGGTCTAATTTTGCACACAAATATGGAAAGAACTTTCTGAGAACTCTACCCTACATCTTCTGGATAGTTGGCTTGTGAGAAAAAAACACTATGACTGGCCTTGTGTGAACACTAGGCAATGTTTTATTTTATCCCTTTGGATGGTTTTTTCTTCAGCCACAGGTAATATTTTCACATGAAGGTACTGATGTTTCTTTGATGAATGCTCAAAGTACTTCTGCAGCTCTTCAGGTTTCTCTCTCTCTCTGTTACTGTCTCTTGTTAACTTTACCCACCTTGAGTTCCAATCTCTTCATTCCAGAGAGTCCTCTGGGCTGCACTTGGGTTTCCTCTCCATTGCCACCACCTGGAAATACTCTTGAGAAAGAAACCTGGGGAAGGTAACAAGACCCACCTCACTTTTCTTGTTTCCTTTTCTCTCAGAAATCACTGCTTTTTATTGCTTAATGCTGACTGCCTTGAAACCAGTCTTTTGTATATTTTTGTCTGATTTTTGTTTTTGTTGTTGTTTGGGGCATGAGTCTTGTCCCTTTAACTCCATCTTGGCAGAAAGTGGAAGTTCCACACAAGCAATTTGCACAAGAAAAATTTAATAAGTAATAATGTGGTTGAGTATGAAGAAAGATAAAAGAGGACTATAGGGGGTAGAATATTTGCAACAGCAGGAAGCAGCTACCACCTATAGAGATGAAGGAGGCTGAATAAGGCAGGAACTTAGAATAAAGGAAAAACCCAGTTTCCCACCTCCCCAAGGCTGAGATTCAAAACCACTGGAGAGGGTGTGGCTGTCACAGAAACAAGCAGTCAGCTGATGATGAAGAAAGTTGCTGCAGAATGCCGGCCCAGGCTGTAAGCACTGGACCGATAAATACAAAATTCAACATAAAGGCTTTTGGGTGGGGGAGGAGGAGTTAAGTGGAAATAGGATAAGAAGACCAGCACATAGGCAGAGACAGTTACTGGTAATATTCCAGTCTTGGTTGAGAAGTTCACAGATATTATTTTATTATAATGCTTTATAATAAAATATTTTTAAAAAAATCTTTTACCAAAGTGTGTGTAAAATTCAATAAAACAAGAAGACTGAGCAATTGTGAAATCACATCTAAAAGAATATGAGAAAAAAAAAATTAAAATAAGAGTATATGAGAAACATTCCCTGCCAGTTCTACTCTAAATATACAGAACTATTAGGGGCCGTTTATACCACATATGCGGTGTTCTCAAATGCAGGGTGATTATTCCATTTTCCCAATTAGAATGTTTGACAGGTGTTTTTAGCTTACATGAGCATAAAAAATTTAGAATAAATGATAATATTAAAAGGAGAAATTGTCAAAATTAACTTACATATAACTTTTTCAGTTTTTTCTGTTTTAAAAATTATTATTTAAGTAATAGGTCATTTGCATGTATTTTTAAGTTACAGTTAATGAATGGATTTATTTAAATCTACACATAGATCTTTAGCATCATATATTTACACACTAACATCACTCTGTTAGTTTTATTGCTTGTGGAAAACATACTTATTTAAGACACTTATTTAACTACCCTTTGAATACCAGTAGTTAGGTAATACTAATGACTACTGACTAAGCTGTTCACTAAAGATTGGAAGCAGCATCTAGTAGACTTGAACAATAATAAAAACAGGTTAGTGTAAGAATAGAATATTTGAAAGGACTGCTTAAATTGTGAATCTTCAAAATAAAATAACATAGGGAGTTCAGCACAAATGAAGGACTTTAATCAAATATAAAGCCTGCATTTTGTTAGGGATAATTTTGAAAAAGTGTGTAAAAGTTGGATATATTTGTTTATTTTGATGGAATGTGGCCAGACTCCCAAGAACTCAGCACTGTCACCTGAAAACCTAGAAACCTAGTTTCTGTTTTCAATAATTAATGCATAAATATCCTTTCAATAAAATAGACAGGGTTCCTTAAACATGCCACTGTTTTGTAAGTAGCTTGTTTAAGGAAAATGTATGGTGTCAGGATTAAAGATAACAGACTGATCATCTTTTGATTTGTGAATTGATCCCTCTGATTCAAAATTCAGTTTAAAAATATTTGTGAGAAATTAATACAATGTTTTCCTGAAATGCTTCACATGAAATTTCCCTTTATGTACCTATTTCTACATTTTTTACTTCATTCTGATTATAAAACATAAGCAACTTTTCATGCAGTGTAAAGCAGAAACACAACAAATAGTCAATAAGTTTGATTAAAGAAGATCCCAGTTGATCACTCAGATTATAAAATGAAACTAGTTTTGAGTTATAGATTGTAATGTCTTTATTGTCAATGTTGGTAAAAAGTTACCTATTTCACATGGCATGTATCTTCTGACTTCAACTATGTGAAAGGAGAAGACTATTGTCTCTGGCTATGACAAGGCTGAGTAACAGAAAGGTGTTTTTAATATCCATCAGTTCATATATAAATGTATATTATAAAATCAGATAGAAAAGAAATAGTAACAATAATTCATAAAACATGTCTCATATGTCACAAACAAAGGTAACTATTGAAATACAAAAATGTATAATACATGTTTACAAGGTGTTCCCAAACTAATAGATTTCAAGATGGTTTTAATAGTGTGTATTATAAATAGCCCTACCTAATGGTTCTGAGATGGAATAATTAACTTATCACATTAGGCCTATATATTCAATATCAAGTAAAGATGTTAGGCAATGATTCAAATATATCAAGATACTAATTTTAGACTTCAAAAATTTTCAATTTAGTTTGTGTATATAAGCAGCTTCAAAGACTCCATGTACTCATGTTATTGAGTATTCTTTTTGTTTGATTGTTTGGTGGCTGGCTGGTACAGGGATTAAACCCTGGCCCTTGGTATTATCAGCACCACACTCTAACCAAGTGAGCTAACTGGCCATCCCTTGTGTTGTGGAGTTCCAAATTAAGAATGTACATCAAGACAAGAATGGTGCCTATGTATATTTGACATTTAATAAGTGTTTTATTTTCATCAAAATAAGGAATTAATTATATAAAATTAATAAGATAAAATAGTTCCATATCTCTTTCAAATTCATCCCTTTTATTTATTCAGCAAAGTTAAATTTAGAGCTACTGTGTGACAGGCACAGTCCTAACCACTGATGAATACAGATGAGAATGCTTGCCATTGGGAGAAAAAAGTAATAAACAAAAAAACGTAAGTGATATTTTAGCTTACAAATCGATAAGTGCAATGGAGAAAAATCTGAGGGTACATCAAAAAGTTTGTGGAAAATGGAATTAAAAGATAATATGAATCTTTCCATCAACTTTTTGAAGACCCCTCATAAATCCGAGGAGGGGCACAGGCTGTTGAGTGACGTTTCAAGCTTGGAGCGAGCGGTGTGGGGAGGCCTCACTTAGATGGCGCTGTAGAGAAAGACTTAACGGAGGTGGAGCAGTCAGCTAATGGGAGATCCAGGAAGAAAGAGTGACAGGCAGGAGGAAGGCAGGTACCGAAGCCCTGAGGT
Organism: Galeopterus variegatus; assembly: GCF_000696425.1. Taxonomy (NCBI): domain Eukaryota; kingdom Metazoa; phylum Chordata; class Mammalia; order Dermoptera; family Cynocephalidae; genus Galeopterus; species Galeopterus variegatus. The sequence continues at coordinate 19,745 of NW_007734180.1, read as the reverse complement.
GGGAAGCTTTCTGTCATTTCAGAAGACTGCTGAGCCAAGTTCAACTGGAACAGGATAAATGAGAACTAAAGCAGTACGAGAGGAAACCAGAGAGTGATGGATAAGCAGAAGTGGAAGGCCTTCTGGGCTAGAATAAGGTCTTTGGTTTGACTGTGAGATGAGAAGCCACAGCAGGTATTGATACAGAAGACTGAGCCCTTCATTCTTTTGGACAATCATCCTCTCTTCTCGCAGTCTTTCATTTTCCTTATTTCACAGATGACTGACTGTTTCATTCAATCTTTTTTTTTTTTTTAATCAGCAGAACGTTCTTATTCCTGCTGTAATCTCCAGTGCCTCACCTTCATTCTGAGTTGATGACTTATTTCATGGAAAAAGCCAAAGGCTACTGGAAAACATCTTACATAAGTTCCCATGACAGCCACATCTGGCCAATTTCCTTCTGTCTTGTCAGTGCGGAGGAGGGACCCACACCCCTCTCCAAGGCCACACCTGAGCCAGGTCCCACCCCTCTCCAGGATGGAGCCATCATACATCCCTCCTCTCTATTCTGGATCATCCATTTTTCCTTCTCATCTGGCCCATTCCCTCTACATAGGACAGAAGAAGGTTGTGCAAAGCCACAGGGTGATCTGAGTGAGGGTGAGTGATTGGTCTGAGTGCCTTGGGCTTCTGGTTGTGACTGACATTAAAAGGGGTAAAGGGCACAGTGGGTTTATTCTGATTGTCTTAAGGCAACTGGTTGTGGCAGATGTGAGTGTGGAGCAGGTAGGAAGGGAGACTTGGGGTTCTCTGGCTCACTCTTTCCAATGTAGATTCTAAAACAAGCAGAGGGGAGACTACGGTCAGGTATATCACAAACGTTGCCTTGAACTTGCTTACTCTGAGTGAATCAGTGCAATCTCTTCAGCAGCTTTTACTCTCACACAGCAACAACAAAGAAACAAACAACTGCCACTTGGTCCAGGAAAAGAGGCAGCTGGCTCAGACTGCTGCACGTAGGCCAAATAAAACACCGTAGTGAATACCAATAGGTAAGATGGATAAACTCCTCCAAGAAAAGCACAGTGGGGCCTCTAAAGCACTCTTTCCATTTCCATTTTCATGAAGGATTTTTGGAGATGCCAGGAACTCTTAAAAATTGCTTGAGAATCTCTTTAATGGATGTGTTGGTCATAGGCGAATACACATAAACATGAAGGGTATGAATTTATTGAAATGCCATTGTAACATTTACATGCCAATACTACATCATATTAATACTGTATATGCGTATGACCCTGGGAGTGGATATGTTCATGGATTTCTCCTTTCCACTGAGGATTAGTGGAAATAGCTGCTGGGACAAATAGGTGAGGCAAAGATACTGGAAAATTAAGCTAACATTTTTTGAAAAACTGGGGACTTCAGGGTAAAACACTTAATTTAAGAGTTGATTTGAAGCTCAAAAGTATAGGTTGTCCTCTGCACTGCCCCCCCAAAGGCACAGGTATCTTGAACCCTAGTATTGGAGGCTTAACTAAATGTTATGAGACAGAACACCTACTCCTGGAATCCACCATTCTTTAGGTTATGATAACCATATGGGACAAAAAATACCCTGCTCTTACAATGTAGGTAAGAGAACAAAAATCAGCCTTGTCTCAGGTATGGTGAGAATTAAATCAAGAAGAATTTCACTTAATTTCAGAGCAAACAGTAGGTGTTGCTATCCAAGTATGGACAAAATGGAAACTAAATCAAGTTTGAAAAAAACATCATAGTACAGTATAATCACAAAAATAACAACATAGGTTAAACAATGGAAAATGAGCTAAGAACTTAAATTCAATGAAGCAAGAAAACATATAGAAGGAGAGATTAGGGGATGCTGCAGAGTCTATATAGATTTAACTAACTACTGAATCAATGGTATAGGGCACTGGTTCTTAAACATTAACATTCCTCAGAATCAGCTGGAGGTACTGTTAAAACAGAATGTTGGGTCCCACCCCCACTGCATCTGAGGCAGGCTGAGAATTTATTTGCATTTCAAACAAGTTCCCAAGTGATGCTGATACTGCTGGTGTGGGAACCAGATTTTGAAAGCTTTCTACATAAGGCTAGAAAATGGCAGGAAAGCTGTTGAAAAAGCAACAGATAGATATAAGAATAGGAGAAGTTGACACAACAAATAAAATTAGTAGTATCTTAAAGAGAATATGAAAAATAGAGGAATAAAATCGTTTAAAGTTACCATGAGAATGGAAAGAATTTCCTGATGAAAGGAAAAAGTCCGAATGAATGTGAAGTTTAAAAAGTACCCCTTGCAGATTTCTTTTGAATTGACTTTTGACCTATTGTCATATGACAAATGAACACTATACCACAAATATAATTATTTAAGCTAGTTGCATGTAATTTAAAAACTCCATTGTAAACATTTGCTTTTTTTTTTTTTCTTTATCATTCTTTACACACCTAGTCAGTAATGGAAAGCCACCCAGAAGTCAGGAAAACTAAGCTGGCCTTGGACAGGGCTGGAAGATAATGCAATGATATTGCCCACCCAGAACTTTGAGGATAATTGTGACACCACGATGTCATCTACTGCTGAGCAAGTTAATCATGCATAGAGGCACAGGCTAACATTCTCAAGTATGAACAAACTTGGCAACATGAATAGGAAATATATACTGTCAGTGAAATATGGTCAAAGAACAGTTAAATAGAAACAACTAAAGAATTGAGGAACCATGACAAAATGGACTGTGTTAAATATTGAATCAATTTAAATATGAAAACAGTACTAAATAATGGTGGAAACTATAGTTACAGAGTTGAATAACAATGTTACACACCTTGAAAATGTAAAACTTGACATTGTTGACAGAAATGTGAAGAGGTAGTATAACTGCATTAATATTCTTGTTTTTTTTCCATAGCAGAGAGTTTAATATTGAAAAGAGTTTATAAATAAAAGCACAATGATGCTAACCTTCAATGTTGTTAAGAAATTATCTTTGCTCTGTGTCTGCTGGAGCTGGGGTACACTCTCCTGTTCATGAACATCAGAACTAGAGACTTTTGAGCTTTTGGATTCCAGGACTTATACCAATGGCACCATCTATGTCCCTGGTTTTGAGGCTTTCGGACTTGAACTGAGCCATGCTACTGGCTTCCAGTTTGCAGATAGCCTGCCATTGGACTCCTCACCCTTCACAATCATGTCTACATAACTGGAAAGGAGAAAGCTGTATTGATGAGAGATGGTGAAGTTTCTTTCTGAAGAAGCCACGTAACTGAGAACATCACTGGTGCTGCAGTTGCCGCTGGATACTGAGGAGCTCCTGCTGTTTCAAAGAATGCTGGACTGCTCTAAGGAGAATGAGATGAAAAAAGATCCACATCCCAAAACTGAAAGCAAAACATAGCACGGGAGGAGTAATAGCAAAGATGTCTACACACTAGCCAAATTGTAAACCAGAAAGGTAACAGGATTAAGAACTTTTTTGTTTCCCCCAAAAAGATTCAATATGGCATGTGTTTGGAGTGCATAAAAGCTAGCACAATTTTGTTCAGTAATGATGCCCCACGACTATTATTTCAGGATAAGACATCTTAGAATAAGGATGTAGCATTAAGCTTTTGCTTGAAAAATTTCCTAATGAGTCAGAATTTTCCATTCCTTAGGACCCCCCCCCCCAGGCACACACACTACACTACTACCTTGATATTTTCATTGTCTTTCCTTCCAAAAGAAGGGTTTTGGCTATTTACCAAACTATTCACCTAGTAGATAACATTATTCATATTTCCATATATTCTTGCTTGATATAAATCAATCATTTTCCAAAATATATGAATTGATTTGTGGCATTTATCCTACCCATCTAATTAGATTAATCATTTTATGATATTGTTCACCAATTTATTATTATAAATAGAGAAAATGAAAATGTGATCAAAATCACATTTGTTTGTAGTCAAATCATCTCAACAAAATTATATTGAGCATACATTGTGTGCTGCCCACAGAAATAGAAATAAACAAATTAAACAGCAAAACCCCAAAGCCAGCCAACCAAAATATAACCATATTTTTTTGTTTTGTTTGCTTATTTCTTTAGTAATTAGAGTTATTTTACTTTATTTGTAAAAGCCACTGTTCTTTGTTGTAAAATGAGAAATTAATAGTGGAGGAAAAAAGTACGAATAAAAAAGAGAACAATTAAAGGTAGAAGGATAGAAGACAAGGATATCACGTACGTTCCCAATAACATGTAGGAGTTGTTGTATCCAAAGGATATGTCCTAGAGTAGAATCCCATCTCCAGCATTTGCACCCATCTACTTACTATTGAGCATGGACTGCAGAAATACTGTGAATGAAGTTTTAGTCTCCTTAACTCTGAACTTGGAGTAATTAGAGCAAACTGTCTCTAGATTTCATAGCCTTGATTAAAAAAGGAAAAAAAGAAAAAAAGAAAAGAAAGAGAGAGAGATTAGAGCAGTGTAAAAAAAACGGATTATCAGGATAGCTCATGAGAACTCATGGTAGCACAGATTCAGGTGAAAGATGAAGGGTAAAAGGGGATGAGCATAGAAAGGCAGCCTTTAGTAGCATATAAGTGGAGCTTTCAGCAGTTACTTAGAATATAGGTGTTGGAGTTAACAGTACATGTTCTCCATCTTTAGATAGGCATCTTAGTTATAATTTGTTGTGTATATTGATGATAACCTATGACTGAACTATTTAATTAATGGTGTAAAATTTTTAAAAATATTATACGAAAATAAATCTCATTTGAGAAATATTTTATGTGTGGCAATTCATTCCATTTTCTTCCAGTAATTTTTATTTTTATTTATTTATTTTTTTTGTCCTTTTTTTATTTTGAGACAGGCCACACCGTGCTCAGCCAGTGAGCGCTGTGGGCGCACCGGCCATCCCTATATAGAATCTGAACCCGCGGCGGGAGCGCTGCTGCACTCCCAGCGCCGCACTCTCCCGAGTGCGCCACGGGCTCGGCCCTTCTTCCAGTTATTTTAAGTAAAAATAACAACATAATATATAACATAATGCAAGTCATTATTTTAAAATGTCATATGTAGTATGATAATTAAAATGTACTTTTATCTATCTTTCAGTCCATGCTACTATCTATATACATTCTTCTGTGTATACTTATACAAAGACTTTTGGAATAATGTGTACCTAATCTGTATGTTTCTGGTGAAGAAATTGGATAGAATTTTCTATCTCTTTATCTTGTAGAACTTTTCATAGTACTTGAATCCTTTATGACTAGGTATCAGTTTTACACAGAAATATTATTTTTCAAGGATATGTAAATAAAATTAACAAGAAATTCCTTGTGGGAAATTGAATGTTTTTGATAAATGAATTAGACATATTATCTTTCTGGGAACAAATACCGATGTAAATTATTTAATTAGACAAACCATTAGAAACATCTCCAGAGCATGTCATATCTGCAATTAAACCATGTGGAACTCGACAGTATAATCATGCAAAGTTAAAAGCTTATGTGTGTGTGTTTGTGTGTGTGTGTGTGAATTTATATTGGTTATGGCAGGGGGGCTGCAGAATAAAGCTGAAAAAATTTTAAAAAGAATTTTCAGTATCTAAATTATTTTATTATTTTATAACTATTAAAATTTTGATGTAGTATGAAAAAATACAGTCTTGTGAGCTATACTTATGGCCACGTACCCCTGAAATTCTAGATTTCATCATTTTATTTCCAAAATATTGATAATTATTGATCTATCATATTACTCAAAAGCAGCTAATAAATCAAGTGAAAAAAGACGTCGAAACAAGTATCTAAAAAACTAAAAACACAGTGCCAGATATAGTTCCTTTGAATGCTAACACATTAACATTGAGAAATATCATGCATTTTTTGATTCTTACTATGGACAATGTAAGGAAAAACTAATTGAGATGTGTGATAATACAGCAGACACAGAGGTAGGGATTACACAAAGGTGTTTTTGTTTTTAAATTTCTATAGTATTGCTGTAAGAAAAATGTTTCTTGATACATAACAAATAAAGATATCTCAGATATTAATAAACTTGAATTTGAATTAGAGCAAAAAATAAATAAATAAAAATAAAATGGGAACAATAAAAATACATGTTTGTTATGAGAATTAAATAACACGATTCATGGAAAGTACAAATGGATGGTGGTGTTTTTAAAAAATTATTAGCTATTATTATTAAGTGTGTACTTTGTGCTGTATATTAAATCATTTAATCCTCCCAATTAAAAAAAATATATTTTATTAGGAGAAAGCATATGACACCCAAGTTTTAAAAAAATATTTATTTTTAATTAACAAGGGACTATAATCTGATATAATCTATATTTATAGGACTATAATCATATAATCTGATAGCATACAAAAGTTTATAGATATGAAAAGATGAAATAGAGATGCTCTGTTTCAGGATATGGTAGCAAAGAGTCTCATGTATTTATTCTGTCTTCTGCTCCTGGAGAGGGCCCCGAGATACTTCTGTGTCTGACCAAGTTCTGTGGAACACAATGGGAATGTCTCTAGGTCACAGAGGGATCGGAGTGATCACAGAGGAACTAGAAGAAAGGAGAGCTTTGAGAAGCAATCTCTGCTCTGTTTGCAAGAAATCAGTCTGAGTATATTTTCAATTGCCATCCCAGGCCTAATTCACTTAATAAATTTTAACTTAGAGAGTTATGTATGTCAAAAAATTTTGTTCCAGCACTAATATCCCATTAATATACATAAGCAATAGAACAACTGATAAAGAAAAATAAATAAATAAAACATTTAGATAATGAATAATTTGAAATATTTCAACATAAATCACTACATATATATGTGTGTACGTATATATCTACACATATATACGTTTATTTCAATTAGTGAAGGTTTCAACCAATGATTATTTATTGGATTGCTTGATGTATTTTTCCTAAGAAATGTTAAATTGATGGATTCTGTGATTTAATTTATTTCAATAATTCCCTTCTATCATTTAGACATAGGCATCATTCATGTAGTTAATTAGCAGACACATCGTGGTACAATGCTGACTAACCACTTTTCTAATACAGGCAAATTACATGACCTTACATTACAGAATACTTTGGAAATTAGGCAGGTTTGCCAGCCAGAAACAAACAAACAAACAAAAAAACCAAACAACAACAAAACTCTGGGCAAGTTAGGAGTACACACATGTACTATCACAAATAACCTAAATTTTATATTTTTCTCATAAAGATATTTATACCATATCAAGAATATAAAAATGTAAATCCACCATGAGTAAAGAGCATAGGATAATGTAATTGTTGACCCTGTAACAGTTCTATTACTTCAGCAAGAAAAAATTTTGTAGGATTTCATAAATCTTCTTCAAGAAGATTTAATGATTATATCATTATTGTTTTTTAAGTGGTAAACATTTATCAGTGAAGCCCAAACATTATTCCTTCAATTTTATTTTGAAACGTGCATTTTTATACTTTAGGCATATATTAAAGAACAGTAGTAGATGGCTCAAGGATAAGTTTCTTGGAGAATTTTAATAAATGGGGGAATATAAATAATATAAATTAGAGTTAAGTTCAAACCAGAACATCTCTTGATGAGAATAAGGTGGGCCATAGATAAATTTTCTGTTTGGAAATCACCTAGCTAAAATTATACCAACATGGAGACTGTATTAGATTGCTGGTACTGGTTCTACCATAACAAAGTAACATAAATTAGGTAACTTAAACAATGGAAATTTACTGTCTGAGTTCTGGAGACTAGAAGTCCAAAACCCAGGTGTCAGCTGAGTTGCTTCCTCCGAGGCCATAAGGGAACCTTTGCTCCCTGCCCCTCTCCCAGCGTCTGTGGTTTGTTGGCGATCTTTGGCATCCTTAGCTTGTAGATGCATCCCCCTAATCTCTGCCTCCATTTTCACATGCCATTCTCCTTGTGTGCATGCCTGTGTCCAAATGCCCCCTTTTCATAGGGACAACAGTCATATTGGATTAGCAACCTATCCAAATCCATTACAACTGCATTTTAACTAATTAAATATGCAATGAGCCTATTTCCAAATAAGTTTGCATTCTGAGGTATTGATGGATGGAACTTGAGCCTATGAATTTTGGAGGGATACAGTTCAACCCATAACAGAAACCCTCTGTGTTAGGTTGAAAAGCTCTAAATTGTGAAACACAGCTGGAAACCT
>NW_007734180.1:6729-11495 GCF_000696425.1 Galeopterus variegatus | reverse complement strand
GAATTTCCATTCCTTAAGACCCCCCCCCCCCCGCACACACACTACACTACTACCTTGATATTTTCATTGTCTTTCCTTTCAAAAGAAGGGTTTTGGCTATTTACCAAACTATTCACCTAGTAGATATCATTATTCATACTCCTATATATTCTTGCTTGATATAAATCAATCATTTTCCAAAATATATGAATTGATTTTTGGCATCTATCCTACCCATCTAATTAGATTAATCATTTTATGATATTATTCACCAATTTATTATTGTAAATAGAGAAAATGAAAATTAGATCAAAATCACATTTGTTTGTAGTCAAATCATCTTAACAAAATTATATTGAGCATACATTGTGTGCTGCCCACAGAAATAGAAATAAACAAATTAAATAGCCAAACCCCAAAGCCAGCCAACCAAAATATAACCATATTTTTTTGTTTTGTTTGCTTATTTCTTTAGTAATTAGAGTTATTTTATTTTATTTGTAAAAGCTACTGTTCTTTGTTGTAAAATGAGAAATTAACAATGGAGGAAAAAACGTACGAATAAAAAAGAGAACGATTAAAGTTAGAAGGGTAGAAGACAAGGATATCACATACGTTCCTGACAACATGCAGGAGTTATCTTATCCAAAGAATATGTCCTAGAGTAGAATCCCATCTCCAGCATTTGCACGCATCTACTTACTATTGAGCACGGACTGCAGAAATACTGTGAATGAAGTTTTAGTCTCCTTAATTCTGAACTTGGAGTAATTAGAGCAAACTGTCTCTAGATTTCATAGCCTTGATAAAAAGAGGAAAAAAAAGAAAAGAAAGAGAGAGAGACTAGAGAAGTGTAAAAAATAAAACGGATTATCAGGATAGCTCATGAGAACTCATGGTAGCTCAGATCCAAGTGAAAGATGAAGGGTAAAAGGGGATGAGCATAGAGAGGCAGCCTTTAGTAGCATATAAGTAGAGCTTTCAGCAGTTACTTAGAATATAGGTATTGGAGTTAACAGTACATGTTCTCCATCTTTAGATAGGCATCTTAGTTATAATTTGTTGTGTACATTGATGATAACTTTTGACTGAACTATTTAATTAATGGTGTAAAATTTTAAAAAATATTATATGAAAACAAATCTCATTTGAGAAATATTTTATGTGTGGCAATTCATTCCATTTTCTTCCAGTTATTTTAAGTAAAATTAACAACATAATATATAACATAATGCAAGTCATTATTTTAAAATGTCATATGTAGTATGATAATAATTAAAATGTACTTTTATCTATCTTTAAGTCTATGCTACTATCTATATACATTCTTCTGTGTATATTTATACAAAGACTTTTGGAATGATGTGTACCTAATCTGTATGTTTCTGGTGAAGAAATTGGAGAGAATTTTCTATCCCTTTATCTTATAGAACTTTTCATAGTACTTGAATCCTTTATGACTAGGTATCAGTTTTACACAGAAATATTATTTTTCCAAAGATATGTAAATAAAATTAACAAGAAATTCCTTGTGGGAAATTGAATGTTTTTGATAAATGAATTAGACGTATTATCTTTTTGGGAGCAAATACCGATGTAAATTATTTAATTACACAAACCATTAGAAACATCTCCAGAGCATGTCATATCTGCAATTAAAGCACGTGGAACTCAACAGTATAATCATGCAAAGTTAAAAGCTTATGTGTGTGTGTTTGTGTGTGTGTGTGTGAATTTATATTGGTTATGGCAGGGGGGCTGTTAAGAATAAAGCTGAAAAAATTTTAAAAAGAATTTTCAGTATCTAAATTATGTTATTAGGAGAAAGCATATGACAAACAATTTTTTAAAATATTTATTTTTAATTAACAAGGGACTACCACTGTTTCCTATAATCTGATAGCATACAAAAGTTTATAGAGATGAAATAGAAATGCTCTGTTTCAGGATATAGTAGCAAAGAGTCTCATGTATTTAATCTGTCTTCTGCTCCTGGAGAGGGCCCCGAGATACTTCTGTGTCTGACCAAGTTCTGTGGAACACAATGGGAATGTCTCTAGGTCACAGAGGGATCAGAGTGATCACAGAGGAACTAGAAGAAAGGAGAGCTTTGAAAAGCAATCTCTGCTCTGTTTGTAAGAAATCAGTCTGAGTATTTTTCAGTTGCCATCCCAGGCCTAATTCACTTAATAAATTTTAACTTAGAGAGTTATGTACGTCAAAAAATTTTGTTCCAGCCCTAATATCCCATTATTATACATAAGCAATAGAACAACTGATATAGAAAAATAAATAAATAAAACATTTAGATAATGAATAATTTGAAATATTTCAACATAAATCATTACATATATAAGTGTGTATGTATATATCTACACATATATACATTTATTTCAATTAGTGAAGGTTTCAACCAATGATTATTTATCGGATTGCTTGTTTTATTTTTCCTAAGAAATGTTAAATTGATAGATTCTGTGATTTAATTTATTTCAATAATTCCCTTATATCATTTAGACATAGGCATCATTCATGTAGTTAATTAACAGACACATCGTGGTACAATGCTGACTAATCACTTTTCTAATACAGGCAAATTACATGACCTTACATTACAGAATACTTTGGAAAGTAGGCAGTTTTTCCAGCCAGAAACAAATAAACAAAAACCAAACAACAACAAAACTCTGGGCATTTAGGAGTGCACACACATACTATCACAAATAACCTAAATTTTATATTTTCCCCATAAAGATATTTTTACCATATCAAGAACATAAAAATGTAAATCCACCATGAGTAAAGAGCATAGGATAATGTAATTGTTGACCCTGTAACAGTTCTATTACTTCAGCAAGAAACAATTTTGTAGGATTTCATAAATCTTCTTCAAGAAGATTTAATGATTACAATATTATTGTTTTTTAAGTAGGTAAACATTTATCAGTGAAGCCCAAACATTATTCCTCCAATTTTATTTGGAAACGTGTATTTTTCTACTTTAGGCATATATTAAAGAACAGTAGTAGATCGCTCAAGGATTTGTTTCTTGGAGAATATTAATAAAAGGAGGAATATAAATAATATAAATTAGAGTTAAGTTCAAACCAGAACATTTCTTGATGAGAATAAGGTGGGCCATAGATAAATTTTCTCTTTGGAAATCACCTAGCTAAAATTATACCAGCATGGAGACTGTATTAGATTGCTGGTACTGGTTCTACCATAACAAAGTAACATAAACTAGGTAACTTAAACAATGGAAATTTACTGTCTGAGTTCTGGAGACTAGAAGTCCAAGACCCAGGTGTCAGCTGAGTTGCTTCCTCCGAGGCCATAAGGGAACCTTTGCTCCATGCCCCTCTCCCAGCGTCTGGTGGTTTGTTGGCGATCTTTGGCATCCTTAGCTTGTAGATGCATCCCCCTAATCTCTGCCTCCATTTTCACATGTCATTCTCCTTGTGGGCATGCCTGTGTCCAAATGCCCCCTTTTCATAGGGACAACAGTCATATTGGATTAGCAGCCTATCCGAATCCATTACAACTGCATTTTAACTAATTAAATATGCAATAAACCTATTTCCAAATAAGTTTGCATTCTGAGGTATTGATGGATGGAACTTGAGCCTATGAATTTTGGAGGGATACAGTTCAACCCGTAACAGAAACCCTCTGTGTTAGGTTGAAAAGCTCTAAATTGTGAAACACAGCTGGAAACCTGATTCCTGGAATCCACTTAGTTATCAATCCTGGTTTATATGTCAAACACAGGATGGTGAGACATATTTCTGAGGCAGGGATTAGGGGAAGAATGCCAATGACACATCTAGGTTTTCTAAACCCATTGTAGTTGGGTAATCCCAATGACCCTGCACCCAAATTCTGGAAGCATCTGGAAGATGCCAGGGACCCAGGACTACTTTATAAGAGATCAAGCAGTTATAACAATATAAGTATAGGAGGCAGAATATGACTCTGACACAGAGCAGATTAAAAGAACATTTCAGTAGATTTTATCCTTGGGGACTTTGACCCCTAGATTTCAATAACTTTAGTGATTTGGATTGATTAAGCCTGGTCACCTGGAATCATGGTAATCCTCACAGGAGAGGAATGACCCATTCATTGCATTTGTTTTTTGGAATAGTAGCCTATTTAAAGAACAGTTTAACAGTATGTAGGCTGTATTTCCAATTAATTTGTGCTTAGAGTAACATGAGTTACTCTTAAAATAAAATTGGATGAGCTCAGGAATCATTAGTGGTCAACGGTACAGCCAGACTAGGAACAATCTGGTTAAGAAGCTGGGGAAAAAACAACATCATCAAGAACAACAGCAACAACAACAACAACAACAACTCCTAGTTACCTGGTCTTTGGGGGCAACTGTATCCTCCTCCACTTGAGACCCGGAATTAAGAAGAAAAACAGAAGTTCTAGTTCAACCAATACAGCGGTCTACTACCCCCATGTACCTCCAGCAGCCAGGTTCTTGTGGTAGGTGGGCTGTTATCAGAGACCCAAGGAAATCAGTGCAATGGATAGAATCTAAGCAGTCTTGCAATCTCTCAATAAGGCATGGACAAATCTTTATACTTCTCCCTGGGAAAGGCGGATGGCACTTGTCGGTGGGTCTGGTTTTAGAAGACATGAGCTAGGGTATTTAGAAATATGGATATGTATATCTGATAAAATGTAATGAACGGCATTTTATAGATCCACAATAATACCTGAAGATTCACAGAAATGGTGTGCCTTTGGCCTATGATATAATTTGTATGCCTATG
>NW_007734180.1:3244-6719 GCF_000696425.1 Galeopterus variegatus | reverse complement strand
AAAAAAAAAAAAAAAAAAAAAAAAAAAAAAAAAGATTAGTTATTGTTACTAAAGAAAACGAAAGCATGTATTAATAAATGTCCAACAGATCATCATTATTGTTATATGTATTAATTTGTATGGTTCTTTCATTTGTCTTAAGGAATTTTCATATTAACTATATCTTTTTATTCTCAAATGTATGAAAAGGAATACATTTGAATTTTTAGGGGCGTACCTAAAGTCTTGACCCACAATAGAGCATTTGCTTCCAGAGGAGGTTTAGGCAGGGGAAGGATGTTCAAAAGATATATTTCAATTGAGAAAAGCACTATCCAAATCTTTTAGAAATTGTATATACTGTTATTTAACATCCTGTCATATCTATCCCCTTCATATCCTGAAATTTGAGGCAGCCCTATACTTAAGAGTGCATAGGTAGGTGGGCTGTTATCAGAGACCCAAGGAAATCAGTGCAATGGATAGAATCTAAGCAGTCTTGCAATCTCTCAATAAGGCATGGACAAATCTTTATACTTCTCCCTGGGAAAGGCGGATGGCACTTGTCGGTGGGTCTGGTTTTAGAAGACATGAGCTAGGGTATTTAGAAATATGGATATGTATATCTGATAAAATCTGATGAACTGCATTTTATAAGTCCACCATAATACCTGAAGATTCACAGAAATGGTGTGCCTTTGGCCTATGATATAATTTGTATGCCTATGCCTTGACACGCCTCACAGATGTAACAAGGTGTGCCCATAAACAAGCATGCCACAAGGGCTCTGCTTCCTAACACAAAATATAATGATTGTCTTAAAAGGAATAAGTCAAGGAAAACAAGAGCATAGCTGTCATGAGAACATGCTTTTTTTGACAGCAGATGAGCCGATTCACTAAGACATCTAAGTAGGTTCATATTATGCTTAATCAGGACTAAAAATGCCAATCACTGTCTATTGGATCTTGGCAGTCAGGATTAAGGAGTTTATGCTGACAAATTAATAAAGCTTATAGAACTTCAGCCACTATTACTTCTGCCCAGAAATCATACTTCTTTGCCCATGACAGTTAGAGTTGGCAAAATTAAGTCTCATTGTCTGGCATTTCCATCTGCCTTATCCCTAAGCAGCAGGAAGGCTCTAGCAGTGGTATGGCTGTTGAAGGATTAGCCTTAAGGTAATGAGCATGGAGTCAGCATTTAAAATCAGATAATCATCTTCAAAAGGTGAAGTCAGGGGGAGGAGGCCTTATAAGGGTGAGATGAGCTCTCTAGCTGTTCTTAAATAGCTGCTGCTGGAGGGAAGGTTGGTAATAACTTTCTTTTTCTATCTCCTCCCTTCCTATCATCTCCCCAACTACTGAATCTTGCATAGAAATCAACTGGTGGATGTGATATAATAACTGCAGATATACTAAATCATTAGTTCTTCTATAAAATAAGAACTTGGAAGTAGGCCTAGACTCTGGATTTGTCACTTTGCACATGGTAGGGCCTAGGCTACAATTTCTCATGTAAATTTCACGTTTTGGATTCTATCATTTTATAAAAAATGAATAGGTTGATTTATCCATTATGCTATAGTCAGTCATGTCAAAATTTCAGAAAGTTAATAAAACTTTGATTTATCCAATATGGAGTAATTATTTTTTTTGTTAATTCTCTTAAACTTAAAAAAAAAAAAAAAACAACCTTGAAAGTTTGAATGTCTTAGATGCTTAAATGGCAAACGCAGACTCAGGGTTGCCAAAGAGAGGCAATCACAACAGTGAAAAGAGATAAGAGCAATTAAAAGGCTCAGTAGTTGGATGGATTAAGCTGAAATAATAGTTGAGGGAGTAGGTAAACTTGGTCAGAAAGGAAACTGGAATTTCAACATCTTCTCAGAAAACATTTTGTACTCAAGAGGTTGGGAATCTCCAGAAAAATAACATGCGAAAATACATGGCATTCCATTACTAAAACTGCTTTCCAATTAGAGTGGTCAAATATTCAAAAGGATAGCCTAAGGGGAAAAAACTGCATTGTTGAAGAAATAGATTCAGTGACCTGATAGGTCTTTTCCATCCATAACTTAAAGGATTCTATTATCTGGTCTGTGTATATGAGAACCTCTCTAAAAAATACATACATATTAAAAAAAAAAACACATTGCATTAAATTATTTACATACTTTTGGTTGAAAATAAAAACATGGATGCAGTACATGAACAGCAGACTATGCAGATGTTAGTCAGAAAAAAGTATAAAATCTTAGAGAGATATGTTATTCTAAGAACTACAGGATTTTACAAGAAAGGCAAGATTCTAGGAAGCAATTTTGCAATGACATTTGACAGAATACTGAATCAGGTTATAGTTCAAGCTTTGTTGTTGAACTAGTTACGTGAGCTCAGTTTTTAAATCTATGGCATTAAAAAATTGAATCACCTGCTACTATGGTCGTTGGAGCTCTAATAGTACATAAGTCTACAATTCAAATTGTAAAGTATAGTACTGATAGCAAAACCATTGCTATTTTCACATGAATATTCTTGTTCTAATGGTTTTTTATCTATGAAGCCCATGGTCAGAGAATTAAAAATGTAATGCTGCAGTGAAACTGCTAGGGTCGTATAACTTCGTATAATGTATGCTATACGAAGTTATTACGGAATTACCCAAATGCTGATGGGACAAGAAGAGACCAGGCTAGTTCAGGGAAGCCTCTTTCTATGTCTGACTTTATTCTTCCAATCATTGAACTCCTTGAAGCAACCAAAAACAATATCATAGGCTCTATTACTCTACCTGTCCAGAATCAAGGTTTAGGAAAAACTAGGGAGAATAAGACAATGTCTCTTCACTCAAGAACAATTGATAGTATTGACTAAGGACCTTGACTGACTCATTAATGGACTGACTTTGGGTGTACCTTACTATGCATGTGTCCATAAGCCAGGCAGAAAGAGTGGTCACATTCATCTCTCCTGGAACTCCGAGGATTATGAGTTCTGATTAGCTATTGCCTAACATTTCAAGAACATAAACATAAACAGTAGACATCTGGGGAGAGAAACTTAAGGAACATTTTACCTGTTTTCTTCTGTTTGCAAACCTATAACTCCAGTACTCGATTTGATCAGTGGAAGACAGAAGAACTTAGTGGCTCATCTGGTGAACAAAAGAATATATTATTCAGTTGTGATAAAGTTTAGAAAAATAATTTAGCAAATCAGCTTGTATACTACAATAGGAATGTAGTCATATAGGAAGCCAGCCCTACTATGGAGTGTTAATTATAACCAAAGTGCTAGTGGTTAGGAGAGTGGCTCTCTTGGGTAACTTGATGCACCAGTAAGGGAAGTTCATTTACACCAACAAAAACATTGCTTATTGGCCACTGTGATTAATCTGTCTCAGCATTGTCTATGTGAAATAATATTGTAGTTTAGCACTGGAAGCATACCTCTCACTCCAGAACCCTAGTTTAGATTGCACAGAGGAAGCACC
>NW_007734180.1:0-342 GCF_000696425.1 Galeopterus variegatus | reverse complement strand
TTTTACCATTTTCATCTTTTTACATGTACATCATTTTACATGTACATGGCATTAATATTCATATTTCTGTACAAGTATCACCACCATCCAATTCCAGAATGTTTCTAGAATGTTTTCATCTTTTCCAATGCAAGCTCTGTACTCATTAAACATTAACTCCCCACTGCCCCCTACCCCAGCCCCTGGCAACTACCACGTCACTGTTTCTCTCTATGAATGTGACTATTCTAGGTACCTTGTACAATATGTGTCCTTTTGTGGCTGTCCTATTCCACTTAGCATAGTATCTTCAATCTTCATCCATGTTGCAGTATGTGTCAAAATGTTCTTCTTTTTAAAGAG
>NW_007734179.1:87575-97668 GCF_000696425.1 Galeopterus variegatus | reverse complement strand
TGTGCTTAAAACATAAAGACTAGAGAGGTGGAAAGTACAGGGATGCAAAAGAAGACAAACCATGAAAGCCATAACCATAAGAAGCTGGCGTGGCTATAGCTATGTCAGTTAAAGTAGACTTCAAGACATGGAGTAGCTTCAACCACAAAGAGGAGCATTTCACAATGATCAAAGAGTCAATTCAACAGAATAATGGGGAATGAGTGAAATATTTATATGCAAACTAAATAATTATAGGGCAGATTGACTGAATAATGGGATCTCGAGGAGGGAGTATGTCCTTGACGTGGAAGGACTCTGCTTCTGCACATTCACATACCCACCATTCTGGTCTTGCACTGCCGTCCTCCAGATTTCTTTTACTTCGTATTAATAAACTTCTGTTTTATCAAAAAAAAAAAACCCAGAGAAAATAAAAAATTAAAATTAAAAACAGAAGCAACAACAACAAAAAAAGGAATAAAAGAACATAGGGTTATTAACAAACCAATTATTACAACTATTAGCATTTAATTATTCATTTTAATAACCTTATATCTGCCCAAATTCTAAAGACATGCTGTTTAGACTATAAACTTTTTATTTCTGCCTCTATTTGCAACTTGCTCTTTTGCTTGGATAAAGGAATAAAAGAACATAGGGTTATTAACAAACCAATTATTACAACTATTAGCATTTAATTATTCATTTTAATAACCTAATATCTGCCCAAATTCTAAAGACATACTGTTTAGACTATAAACTTTTTATTTCTGCCTCTATTTGCAACTTGCTCTTTTGCTTGGATATTTTTTCTCTATTTGATTTTATGTTTGCACGTAAATCAGGAATACAAATATTGAACTTAAAAATAAATTGATACATGGTTGAACCATGTGTGATCAGAAAAATCGAAATCATTTTTCTTTTCAGACAAAAGTATTAAAATGAATTGCCATCCTGGCTAACTGGAGACATTACAGTGACATGAATAATATTCCAAGTTGCTGCAAAAGGCTGCAGTGTTTACTGATTACTCTATGGTAAGAGTGTCAGAAACAGGGCTTAGGGACTGATTTCATCTTCTAAAATTATTTCCACTCAGGAGGAGAAGCTGGCACCTTGATGATTGTAGACAAATAAACAAAACAAAATAACTCAGGCAACTGACATAGGCTGGGGACCAATACAAACTACCAACTTCACTGGCCCCTGTCCATCCAGTCTTCTCTCTCAATTTAGTTGTTGATTTATACCATGAACGGATCTATCCTCTTCTTTTCCCCAGCTCACACTTCAGATGCTCATAGTTGGAATATTTTCCTAGTTTCTACTCCCTCAAGAAGGAGGCATGGATCCATATAGCCTGGGGTTCATCACAGAATGCTTTGGACAGGGTTTTTTTTGAAATGTGCCAGAAGATCTGGTTAGATTTCAATAGGGGCGGATGGTGGAGACAATATCTCCATTAAAGCAAACTGTATATACAGAGCTGCAGAAATAAGAGAGTGAAGTGCATTGTCAAACATGTGGATTTGTCGAATTTGAGTAGAGCATACATTTACAAAAGGAAGTCCTGCGACGTGAAGCCTGGGACACAGGGGATTCGAATAAATGTAGTGGACAACAGGGAGCCATTCAGATGACGTGCACTGAGATGTGAGTTTCTCATCTCATTTATATCTGTACCCCTCAATACCCAGTGCAGAGTCAAGCACTTACTTAATAGATGCCTAAGAAAAAAAAATAATATTTATAGCTTACATTTATTCAATCACTTATTATGTACCTGGCCCTGTTCTAAGCACTTTGCATGTAGATGTTCATTTAATCTTTACTGCAACTCTGTGAGGTTTTCAACATAATTATCTCTTTATAGATGAAGTGACTGAGATGCAGCTTCTAAGTTAAAAACTTAACCAAGGTCACACAGCTTGTAGATAACAGAGCAAGGACATAGGCCAAAATCTCAACTAGTTTCCTCCTTCTGAACAAATAAATATCTATTAAATAAATAAAGAACTTCGTATGCTGAAGAACAAAACATTATACTCTTTCATCTCATGATTAAATGACAGATGAAAGTAGACACAACCCACTGGACTAAGTCACAGCCTTGGATGTTATATTCTCAATGACAAAAAAGAGGAACCACTGGTTTGGGTCAGTTTCCTGCTATCATCAGAAGAATGTGGTATGTTGTTGTTTTGTTTTGTTTTGTCACTGAATCCTACAAGATAAGCAAAATAGTTTCCAGGTGCTACCACCAGGCCGCAGCCATCAAGAGTTCACCATTGTTATGATGTGGCTGCATGTGTGGCATTCTGTGCTGGGCACCATGTGGCCATAACAAAGATGTGGAAGGATCTGCAAATGGCTCTTGTATGGAAAGGAAAGTAGAACAGAACTCCTGGGGGTCCTCAGGAGGTAAGAAGCCACCTCTTTTCCTGCATGCAGAATCCTAATGCTTTCCCACACTAGGGTAATAACATTATTCTGCAATTGGTTGAGAAGCGGAGTGAGGGGGAGTAGTAGGCAATAGCATGATTTGAGATTGGTCTGCACAAATCAAGGAAAGGAAAAGCGATTATGTTCTTCATAATTATAAAGACAACTTTGTTGGAATGTGTTAAGTTCCAAAAGTCATCTTTGTTGTTGAGGTTATTTTTTCTTTTCCTAAATGATATAAATGCCTTAAATCTTTCCATAAAGACACAGTCTTGCTGTTTCTGAAAAGGGTCATCAATCCAGCTATGTCTGGAAGTACTTACTGAGTGCTTATTATGAACTGTTCAAGGTCATTGCATTGGGGATTAGAAGACCATGAGGTGGTGTAGTGAAGGGAAGAGAGAGTGAACCTTGACACCACATCAAACCCCACACTAGCCCTTAGTGACTGAGGGACCATGGTTGAGGCATTCCAGTGCCCCAAGCCCATTATTCCACCTCTTACATGGAGACAACAATAGCATCTATGTGACAGGTTGGTAGGAGGATGGTATAAATGAAAGCTTTTTGTAAACAGTAAAGCATTCAATGAATCCATATGGTGTGTGTGCGTATTTGTAGGTGTGTGGGTGTGCATGTTTCTAAGCAGCAGTGAAGATGTATTTCAAGCTTAGCTACTGCTTAAATTGGTTTCTCTCACATTTTCTCAGATTACAGAGCTCGGTTATCAGGATTCAGTATAATTCCAGATACACCCATCTGTAACATACTTATCAGTGGAATGAATTATCTTTTGTCAACTTTTAACAGTCAGAGGATGAATGAGCCAAACCTTCCCCAACTCTTGTTTTCTCTAGTTCTGGGTCCATTGGAGAGGAACAGAAGAGTCTAAACATACAATCGTAAGGACACCAGAGTCTATAGGGAAGCATTAACATTGAGTTCTAGAATAAATTTAGATGAGATTACGCTATATGATGGCAAAGTGGTGCCACAGTTCCAATCACATAGTCCTTTAATAAGTGTGTATTAGTTTCCTATTGCTTCTGTAACAAAACACCATAAACATAATAGCTTAAACATTAAAAATTTATTATTTTACAGTTCTGGAGGTCAGAAATCTCACTGGGCTAAAATTAATGAGTAGGAATAGGTGTAATCCTTCTGGAAGCTCTAGAAGAGAATCTGCTTCTTGTCTTTCCCAGTTCCAGAGGCTACCCACCTTCCTTGGCTGGTGGCTTTCTTCCATCTTCAAAGCCAGCAATTGCATCAGTCTGACCTCTGCTTTTGTCACCAGATCTGCCTCTCTGACTCTCCTGAACCTGTAAGAATCCCTGTGAATACAATTTGTCACCCAGATAGTCCAGGATGATCTGATGGCAAATTTCTTAACTTAATCACACCTGCAAAGTACAAAGCCCATTTTGCTATGTCAGGTAACATATTCACACATTCCAGGTATTAACTAGTTTTCTCTACTGCCACATAGCAAATATCTATTAAATAAATAGGTGAATGGGCATCTTTGAAAGCCATTATTCTGCCTAACACAGTTTTGCTTTCTTTGTTTTATTTTTCAATCCTTACCTTCAACCCCTGGGGCTCCCCAGGCCAGCATTGTCACTGGACCTCAGAGATCTCATACTAGCCTTTGAAATAACTCTCCAAGGGCAAAGTTGCTCATCTAATAAGGGAAGTACCCTGAGGATGCTCACGACTGGGACAGACTTGGTCCGGGCACACACGTTTGCAGAGCCTTCTGCCTTTACACCTCAGCTAGGCAAATCTCCACACCGGCTTTCTGAATGCAGCCCGAATTCAGGTGAACACATTACACATTTTGAATTGCTCAGTTTGAGAATATAACTACCCCCAAGGATGGAGATAACAATGACCTTCTGTCCTTCCAGAAAATCAGCCTGTGTTCAACACTTGGACTTACTGTGCAAGGGCTGCTTAACAAGCTAGAATGCTTATGTTTCCTTCAGACGTATTCCTGTAACCACAGCCGGAGAAAAATGGTGCTGAAGGAAAGACTTTTATTATCTTTTATTTTACCCTCTAAAATCTAATTCAAAGCACGAGGAGAAATGCCCACACAGAGCCAAATTTCATGTTCATTAATGTAATTGGACATTAGTGCCATGGTCACGTCCTCCCGCTCAGCAGCGAAAATGACCCCCTTCCTGTATTATCATCAATAATGGCACAGTGATGGCCTGGCTGGGACTGACCAGACTGTAACTGAGCTCTCAGTCCCTTGGGTAAGAGGGTGATTTTTATTTACAGCGACAAGATGATCTTTACACTTGTTTCTCTTTGGACTGCACACACAGCTCTATCCATAAGCCAAAATACAC
This sequence comes from Galeopterus variegatus, assembly GCF_000696425.1. Classification (NCBI taxonomy): domain Eukaryota; kingdom Metazoa; phylum Chordata; class Mammalia; order Dermoptera; family Cynocephalidae; genus Galeopterus; species Galeopterus variegatus. Next base: position 92,881 of record NW_007734179.1, on the reverse strand, counting down.
CAGGATGGCCCTTTCTGCTCTGCACTTTACTTAACTGACGAGGTGTCAGCATTAATTTCCTGACTGTCAGAAAGTTTCATCTCTCTTGCCCTAGGGATGTTTTTTTGACCTCTCCAGCTGTGTGATTGGGTGCGGTTTGGTCTTTTCTCATAAACTCCAAACATTTTCTTTCTTTTCCATTGCAATTATTATCTCCTGTGACATTTACAAGGACTGGTCCAGCTAAAGCTAGAGCTATAAACACACAAGAAGCTTCGGCAATCTAAAATTCTTTTCTGCTTGAACATGCCAGTTAATAACTCGGGGGGCTTTGAGCTTGATTTTGTGATTTGAGCCCTCAAATAAGTATCCAGTTTCAAAAGCAGCCTTTGTCAGTAGGACCCTTTAAGAATATGTTTGAAAAAAAAAAAAGTATAGTTAGGCTAAAGCTAGAGCTATAAACACACAAGAAGCTTCGGCAATCTAAAATTCTTTTCTGCTTGAACATGCCAGTTAATAACTCGGGGGGTTTTGAGCTTGATTTTGTGATTTGAGCCCTCAAAGAAGTATCCAGTTTCCAAAGCAGCCTTTGTCAGTAGGACCCTTTAAGAATATGTTTGAAAAAAAAAAAAGTATAGTTAAGCATACTTATGTAAATAAAACATTTAGTTGTTCAACACTATAACCCATGTATGATTATTATGACTTGTTATTGTAAGTGAATGAAGTTCACAATTTCCTAGAAAAAGATTTGCACTGGGATTGGTTTTGAGATTCAGGTCCATGGTGAGACTAGCACTAGGCTACAAATGAGCTGAACTAGGACTTCTCAGGAGTTGCACCATCTTTGGTGAGGCCCCCACATCCTTAGAACTCAATTTCCTAATTTCCCAAAGAAAGCTATTAGCCTAGCTCATCCTTAAGCTCTCTTCCAGTTCTAATAGTCTGGAGATAAATAACCACCCAGCACCTTTCAACTTTTATGAGTATTTTCTATGAGAGTGTCGCTTGCCTGTAACAGATAAAGAATTAAGCAACAGACTACCCCTTCTGTCTTTAGTACTTCTGGCCTCCAAGTTTACATATTTCTACTGCCTAATTGTAGACAAGAAGAGTAAGCTGGAACCAGCAGATGTTTGCCCTTATCCATGGAGGGATTCATTCAGAGGCCTGAGGTTTTGAAGGAAAGTAACAAGAGCACCCAACTGGTCTCTTTTTACTAAGATGCATTCTCCAGTGTGCAATGACTTTGGCTAACTGTTAGATGACTTTAATATTCTAAAGATATTTTGATTGTAAAAGTTTTGTCTTTGAAGAGTGAAACTTTGCTTTCAAGCAAGATAAACACCATTCGTAAAGGATAATACAAATATCCACTGAATTTTCCTGTCACTGCTTTTTCTATCTTAGGTTATCTTGAAGTTAAAACAGAAATTTGCCCTTATCCTCGATAAAGTGTTTGCATTCAAAGAGAGTTTTCTCTGTTCCTTGGTCCCCTCTTCTGAGTGTTAATACTTGTCATTCTGTTCCTCAGGCAATATATGTTCTGTCCATCATGTAAGGCCTGATGAGTTTCTGGCCTGCCTCCACTCTGACCCCAGGCCTCCCAGAACTCCACCGTTCTCATCTATAGTAGGACATGCACCATGCAATCTAATTTCTGACATAGTTTTTAAATCTCACATTTTTAAAATTCTTCTGAATTAGATCATGAGAGTGTTGAGAACAAAAAACATGCTGTACTCTTTCTACGAGGACATGCACCATGCAATCTAATTTCTGACATAGTTTTTAAATCTCACATTTTTTAAATTCTTCTGAATTAGATCATGAGAGTGTTGAGAACAAAAAACATGCTGTACTCTTTCTACCTTGGAAATAGGAAGTGATCAATGAATATTTAATGTGTGCCCCATATTTTTCAAAATATGTAAGAAATAATTGTAGATAAATGTCTGTCCCTATTGTTCTCAAAGTGGGATACCTGAACCAGCAGCATCAGCATCATCTGGAAACTTGTTAGGATCAAATACCCAGGCCCTATCCCAGATTTACTGAATCAGAGATTCTAGGGGTATGACTCAGCTCTCTATGTCTCAATGATCCTTCCAGATGATTCTGATGCATGCCAATGTCTAAATCTTATGAGTTACAGGTGACCTCTCTCTACTCTCCTAAATATAGTGAAACTTTGTTACTTATAGTAGAAATATGCAATGAATTAATTTGTGGTTGCATCCATTCATTCATTGTCGTAGTAGAGATTTTACTCATAAGGATGCAACGTTTGCTACCCAGGCCTTCACTTGCCAGTACAGTGTACACAGAAGTCATCAGTAAAGTTTTTCAAAAGAAAATGTTCATTGATCTTTACAAATGAAAAACATAACTAATGTTATCATCTTCCTATAAGTTAATTTTTAATCACTCTTCCTGTCAAATGTGGCTGAAGCCACCAGGATCTGAGGCTACTCTGTGAGTCACTCCATGAACACTGGGTTGTTCAAGTGATTTAGCTGGAGGGATAGATGCTCCCTTTTCTCTTTCTAATCCTGGGTTTCCTCCACACTGAGCATTCTAGAGAGAAGATATTATGTGAGCTCACCTGTGAAAAACCCCAGTATATGATAAAAATCCATTAAAGAGAATATTGGATTCTCTAGGTCCATCCTAATGATGATATGCATACAGCCTTTATTGCTTTATTTAATTTATTTATTTTTGCTCTTACTGTTTTAAAGTACAGATGATCTGATTTCTGCCAGTGAATCATTTGCTTATGTACTATGTGGGCCAGTGACCTGAATAATGAATATAGTTGCAAACAAAAAAGGCCCTGAGAATGTGTGGGTTTGGATTTGTGTGTGTATTTGTGCACAGACAAACATTATTAGGAAGAAAGTGAATCGAAGGATTTATTCTCTTAAAGTACATCTCCAAAACTCCTGAGGTTAATTACTTCTTTTAAAAAATTAGCACTTATCTGTCACTGGCTTACTGACAGGCAGTGATTTCCTCTGGTAAACATCTGGAAGCAATTACCTTCAGCTGCTTACCTGTGATCAAGGTATACATAGGCCCACATATACCATAAGAGGAGTTTTTATGTAAAGCTATGCAAATACATGGTCAGGGTGAAGCACAGAATGCTCAAGAGACTTGAGAGGTTCTTAAGAAAAATCAAGTGAGTAAATCAATACAAAATGTTTAAGACTTCTCTACTCACTCCATGTTAGGCAGACTATAGGCACATGCCTCCTTGCTGCTTTGGGAGCATGCCGTCTAAACTGGGAGTTCAGACATGGAAGGAAGGAAGGAAGAAAAGAAAAAAGGGAGGGAGGGACGAAGAAAGGAAAGAAAGAAAGGAGGAAGGGAGAGAAGAAGGGAGGAAGTAAGTGAACAAATTGTATGGAAAGGATTATGTATAATATAGGCAATCAAAGAAAGAAGAGTTTGTACAAGGTGAATAGGTAGGCGAAGTTTCCAGAAGAAGAGGAACTTGAGGAGGCCCTGAAGGAAGAATGAATGGCAGAGGAAATCAAATGTTTCCTACCAAACAATGACTTTTCTAAGAATTCATTTTCCTCTGATTAGGCCAGAAAATGAGGAGAGTAGATGCAGATATATTTTATTTAAAGCATCCTGACTATTTAGCTCCTGTCAGTGAACATATAAATTATATCGCCACTTATTCCCAATCTCTCAGTGACTTTTTGATACTGCAGAAAGGACATTTTTACTGCAGGCAAATCAATCCATTCCTTTTAAAAAAAATAATAGATTTCTATTGATATATTTAACACGTCTGCCAATTCCCATGCAAACTGCCGAATCATGTGTTAAATTTAAAAATAGAGCTGAACACTTAAAACTCATCAGACTGTAATAAATGAGCTTAGACTTGAAGAAAAAAAGAAACATGAATGAATGCAAGGAATGGGAACTAAATCAGATCTCTCCAGTTTCACAGAATTCAGACAGATTCCAGATGTGTTATGGAATTAAAACCATACATTGCTTATCACTGGTGATGCCAGGACTGGCACACACACAGGCAATAAAAAAATTATATTTCCTTAATAATTAATACAGATAGAAACCACAAATAAGAAGTTAAATAAAATTATTTTTTACACATAGTGCTAGAAAACTGTGATATTCTACTTCAATGAAGCAAATCTTTTAATATTTCTAAGATCATTTGGAAAAAAATTTAGCAAATTAGACTTCTATACTCTCTACTATGGAATTTTAACTTGAATCTCACAAATTGGTCAACATTACGTCTTTCCTCTATCCCAATTCATTGTGAAGTCACTTCCTTCTCGTTACCTAGTAAATAAGATGGCAAAAAGGTTAAGATTTTAACTTAGAGTTTTGGTTCTTCAAGAAACAATAACTCATTTATAATCAATTACTAGTATTAGGAGGCATAATTTATCTGTCAGATCAACTAACATAAATGGTTATCAAATGCCTACTCTGCAGATCAAGGGATTGATAGACACAATCTCCAACTTCACAAGATTTAAAACCTAGTGTTGGAAAGAAGGTGAGTACCTAAGAGACAGATTAAAATTTAAAACAGAATTTAGTCATAATTTATAAGTTAAAAGCTAAATATTATATCATAGATTAAAAAGTTAAGTGATCATATCATATCAGAGCTTCAAAAAGCAAGCATTTTTTAATAAGCATAAAACATAGCGTGTGCTCATTGAACATGTGTGGAATAATAACAACAAAGATAACAATACAAAAGATATCACTTACTAAATATTATATCATATATTAAAAAGTTAAGTGATCATATCATATCAGAGCTTCAAAAAGCAAGCATTTTTTAATAAGCATAAAACATAGCATGTGCTCATTGAACATGTGTGGAATAATAACAACAAAGATAACAATACAAAAGATATCACTTTTCTAGTAAGCTAAAACAGTCCAGGAAGGCCTCAGTAAAGAAAATTGACTTAGATTTAAGAAGAAAAATTTTTTAATGGGTAGAATTTGAAAAGACAAAAACAAGCCAGAATAGGAAGCATAGATGAGAGGAAAGAAGATGTGCACAGCCTAAGACCTGCACTGTCCAATACCATGACCACTAGTCACATATGGCTCATATAGCCACACAAGACACACTTCAAGTATTCAATAGCTACTGCGGCTAATGGCTACCATATTGGACAGAGCAGATACAGAACCTGCACTTCCATCATTAGAGAATTTTCCAATGGGCTGTACTGACTTAGACTCTTAAAAACACAGTGTGTGTGTGTGTGTGTGTGTGTGTGTGTGTGTGTGTGTGTGTGTGTGTGTGTGTG
>NW_007734179.1:67667-86590 GCF_000696425.1 Galeopterus variegatus | reverse complement strand
GAGTACCTAAGAGACAGATTAAAATTTAAAACAGAATTTAGTCATAATTTATAAGTTAAAAACTAAATATTATATCATATATTAAAAAGTTAAGTGATCATATCATATCAGAGCTTCAAAAAGCAAGCATTTTTTAATAAGCATAAAACATAGCATGTGCTCATTGAACATGTGTGGAATAATAACAACAAAGATAACAATACAAAAGATATCACTTTTCTAGTAAGCTAAAACAGTCCAGGAAGGCCTCAGTAAAGAAAATTGACTTAGATTTAAGAAGAAAAATTTTTTAATGGGTAGAATTTGAAAAGACAAAAACAAGCCAGAATAGGAAGCATAGATGAGAGGAAAGAAGATGTGCACAGCCTAAGACCTGCACTGTCCAATACCATGACCACTAGTCACATATGGCTCATATAGCCACACAAGACACACTTCAAGTATTCAATAGCTACTGCGGCTAATGGCTACCATATTGGACAGAGCAGATACAGAACCTGCACTTCCATCATTAGAGAATTTTCCAATGGGCTGTACTGACTTAGACTCTTAAAAACACAGTGTGTGTGTGTGTGTGTGTGTGTGTGTGTGTGTGTGTGTGTAGAAGGGAGAGAGTTTGGCCAGTGGATCTATTTTTTCATTTATAAAATAAGTAAGAAAATAATATAAACTTTGCCACTCACAGCTCTAAATTCTGTGTCTGTGTCTACATGTAAAGTCAGTAGAGCAGCTGATTTGTATAGAGGAGACTGAAAGTGAAATTTAGAAAGAAGAATGGAAAGAAACTGTTGAGACTTAACAGGGCTTGTACCTATCCTGTGGGTGATGGTGAGTCATTGGCAGCCTTGGAACGGAGAGGTGATAATCAATGTTGCTTTCATTTGCACTTTGAAATGTCCCTTTCATTTACGTAACATTTTTCTCTCATTTCTCAGCTATCATTTGGAAACTTCAGCTCTTTCCCTTAAATAATGATATCGCCTAATTTCCAGATGGGTCAGTTGGATCCTCTGGGAAGCAGATACTTAGACTGAGTTAAGAGTAAAAATGATTTACTGGGGAGACTAACACCTGTCAAAGATGCAAAAGAGGAGAGGACAAAATAAGGCAGAAAAAGCCTTTAGATTGTAATGCACCTGTGGGAAAAAAAAGAGTAGTGGAAGCAGAATGGGACAGGGAGAGCCCCAGATTATGATACAGATCTGATAAAGTCTCAGCCAACCCAAGGGGGCTCTCAGAGCAAAGGTGGCCCATCGGGGTAAGAGTCTAGTTGCATCAGCCCAGTGAAGGAGAAAGATTAAGTTGGATAAAAAAAGACAACCCAAGAGGTAGTGAATAAATAAATAAATAAATAATAATAATAACCTATGGTATGGAAGCAGGGAGTAGGAAATTTAGGCACATGTTATATAAGGTAGAAAAAATGTCTTATAGAAAGAATTTAGTTAATGAAGTGTATATGAAATTACCTCACTCCATGATTCTTTTTAAAGAAAAAACTTGAAAAGTAAAAAAATACCAAGGGATTTAAATAGGAGTCCTAAACAATACATAAAGAGATGTGAAATGGCATGACATGATTGGTTGTCAGAATCTAAGGTAGGGATGCAATTGTTGTCAAAGGTGGAGAAGGAAGGACTTATGCAAAACTGGGTGGATGACAAATATCATTTACCTCAGCCCAGTATAGAGAATCACAATCTGCATTCTTACTCACCCTTTGTATGCTTATGGGCACTACTTGTGTTTGCTCTGCACAGCCTTTCCATATTGGTGACTATAATTCTGTGGCATACCTCTGGTTGTCATCTTTCCAGACATCATCCTGGCTGTCCCCTAACAGGAGCAGGTGTCTTCTAGACACACTTCACCGTGCCTCTTGCCTGGTCACTCTCTCCCTATTGTCATAAGCTTAACAGATGGCACTTTGCTTTCCTCAATTTTTTCTTTTCCTTCTGTTTATCTCTCTTATCTTCTCATCCTCTAGCTCACACAACATTCTAGTATGCTCTAAGGATTGGGTTTAGAAATGCACAGAGGGTGCTTGCCCATTCAGGTATGGATTGGGCTAGATTCTTTATGTGTGGCTTAGTGGCAGCTAACTGAGGAGAAACTTATGTTGATCATGACCCAATACGAGAGGCAGAATGTCCTTGGTCTTTGTCAGGCTTAGAATAGAGATACCCAAAGTAAAAGAACAAGAAGAGATGATAAAACTGCATGAAACATGGGGTGTCAGAAGGTCAGTCCAAGATAGAATGGAAGAATCCCAAATGTGGAGCTTAACTGAGTCAGATGGACAATACTAAACTCACACAGGGAATTGGAGGTTGTAAAGAAATGGAGAGGGCATGCCCAGCCTAAAAGCATTCCAATTCATAGCTTTAAAGCACTCCCTTGGTGAAAAGAAAACACCTCTAATGGCTCACCTCTTAGATCAGAATTGGAAATAGCTGGGCAATGAATCTGGTCAGAACCTCTACCCTTCCATTCCTTCAATCAGCAGGCATTTAGTAAACAAGAACTGTGTCAAGCATTCGGGATGTAAGGCTCAACAACACCCAACCCCTAACCATCAACAGCTTACAGTCTGCTTGAAGGACAAAATATCTCCCTGAAAAGGTGAAGTGAGACTCCCAGATGATATGACACATGACTGGATTTTTCATAACTGGGGTTTGGCCAATCAGATTTTAGAATTTAAGAGCAGGCGTAAGATCTGCTTCACAGGCAATGGGCTGTCATGACCTTGTCCCATTCCTGGTGAGTGTCCCTATCCTGCCTGTTTTGCTTCAGAAAAGTACTAAGCAATGAAAATTTTGATCCAATAAATATCCAGGCTCAATAAGATGTGTAGCAAGGAGTACCAAATTTTATCTTTTTCACAACATCTCCTATAGCCAGCCCTTTGTTGCCTTAGAAATGGGAATTCAAGAACCTGTGATAAATATTGTACACAGGTATGCATATTCAACTCTGTACCCCATTAATATGTACAATCAATTACGTTTCAATTTAAAAAAAAAGATTGTGTGATATCTACCCTTTGACACCCTCCAGAATTTAAGCAAGAGGACTGTTGATAAATTAGATATTTATATCTATGAATAAGAAGCAGATTAGAAATTCAATATGGTTTGAAAGCAGCAGAAGTAAATGGAATCTGGCTTTTCTCATTCTTCCCTTCCTTCTCTCCTTTGGTCTCCTAGGCCACGAGGAATGCTCCTGGCCCCACCCCACTGAGAACAGAGTCCTAGAAATGCATCTGGACCCTGATGCTGGCTGGTGAGTTACTGCCTTTCTACTCAATGTCTGGGCCTGTGAGGAAGGGTGGACTTTCCTCGAGACTTATTTTGTCACTGGAGTAGCCCAGTATACACATGGAAACCCTTGTTCTCCCCAGTGGTCCCAAAAGGAATTGAAAAGAATATAAGTCCTGCTCCCCTCGTGTGCCTCCTGTTCTCACGGGTTTTGAGCAGACTTCTCTCTCCCTCCACTCAGGGAAAGTCTCAGCAACTCTGCTGCCCTCTTCCCAGTCTTCACTTTGCTTTTGTGGGGAGCAGACGCTATAACGACGTTTAAAAACAGAGCATGGCACGGTAGCATTTCCAGTCCACCACATCGGGAATCTCAGCGTTTTCAATATATATTTAAAATAACGGAGTGAGACAAGCTGCTGCCTTCCCTCAAAATTGCCAGCGTATGCTCCGAGATCTCCTGCATTTTGCATTGTGTCAGTCTGTGTCAGAGGTTTCAGGAAAGGTAATATAGAAGATGAATGAAAGTCTATCATTGCAGTGCCAAGATGAAAAAGTGACAGCTCATAATGAAAAGAAAAATAGTTTCCATTTTGGGCCTCTGTAAGTAAGAAAGTGACAGAGTCTTGGGAACTGTGAGCCTGAAAAATGGTCCCTTTGACAGACGTGCCTGTAAGTGAGAGGGCCCCGGATATAATACCGCCTATAATAGAGGGAATAATGATTATTTTAGGCATTGCATGATTTTGAATAAATCCTTGACTACTCCCCAGAAAATGGAGTTGAAAGGAATCTAGGAAGAGTGGTGGGTTAATTTAAGGAATAAATGACCACATTTTTTTTAGTCTTTTACGCCTAAGTTGGTTAAATTTATTTCTGTCAAAAATGACCAAAAGCAATAGTATTAATAAAAAAAAAATTTGCCTCAGCAGTGATAAGAAAAAGAATGTCACTCTAGAATCTTTCTTCAGGGTTTTGTTTCTTTGTGGCCAAATCTTTTAGAATTAAGTTCTAGAATGGCTAGTAATTCAGTGTTTCCAAACTAATTGAATTTAACTAAAATCAAGCTGAGACAAGACGTAAAATACTGATAATTTTTAAAAATTCAATATCAAATTTCAAGATTCTTGGGATTATCTGAGAAACTACTTTCGTCTTTCTTTAATAGCTGATATTACTTTGATCCAGCCTCAGATGTTAGCCCATTTGCAGTGTTTACAATTACTTACTCCGCATAATTTCCTTATCAACCTTGATATAAATAAAACCAGGAACATGTTACCAGCTCATTTAACAAATGCCAGATCAGTGGCTTTTTCCTTGCATGTTTGCTCTAAGAACACATGCTATGGTATTGATTTTCTTACACTAGGCTATACAAAATCTGTCTAGGAATTGGGGCTCCTAGAGTCTCCACTCTTGGTTTCAACCACAAGCTAAAAGAAATGAATGATCACTTAAAAGAAGTGATTGCTACCCACTGAGATCTCAAGAGTAAAGCCTCAGGGAGAATGTGACTTTATTTGTCACAGAGTGTTAGAGCCGGAAGGGACTGTAGAGGTCTCAGCCTGGGCTCTGCTCAGCACTGCTAGTGGCAGTGAGCTGGACACTCCTCACATGCCTATTCCATTTCAGAACACTGTAATTATCAAGTGAGCTTTTTGATTCTAAGTCTGTATCAATCTTCCTCCAACAGGTGTTCTTTAGTCCTGTCTGGCCCCCTGGAAATACAGGGAAAGGAATTATCTTTGTTTCAAATGATAGCCATTCACCTGTTTGTTACTAGCTAACTTGTCCCCACTGGACAACCCTTTTTTCCCCAAAGGGAAGTTGAGTTTTAAAGAACACCAAGAGCAGCCCTGAAGGAGAAAGGGCTCAGCTTGTCTTCCTCCTCAGTGTTCTCCCAATGTATAGATCTGTTGGAGTGAGCAGGACTGAAGCCAGGTTGGGACCTAAAAGTGCATGGGCTGTAGGCAAATTTGAAAAGACACAGTATTTTTCTTGGCATACAATTTCCTGGGTTCTCTCTTTTCCCATGGTTATTTGATATTTTAAAACCTTGGTTATAGGACAATATGACATTATTTATATGACTGTAAAGTTGTTTTCCAGCCAGCTTGAAGCTGCAGATTTGTAGACGCTGGGAAACCAAGGAGGACATCAAGCAAGCTGTGCTGATTCCAGCCCTCCAGCAGGACCCTGAGATAACAGCGAGGTTAAGAGCAGAAACCGAACAAAGTCTTTAGACCTTGTACCTATATCCTTATACACAGCCCCTGTGGCTCACATCTCCCTCCTTCCTGCTTTTCATTTCCCACATTCCGATTCCTTGGCTCCTTCTTTTAAAAACCCTCGGTAAATGTGAGTTTTTGAAATGGCTTCAGCCTGGCCATTCTCCTTCAGGTTTACTGGAGAGATGGGTTAGCCTGACATCTCTCCTTAGGTCACTGGTATCCCTCCCTCAATGAAAGCTGACTTCCACTTTCACCAACATTTGACTTTTGAGTGATTTGCTTTTGAAAGAGGGCAGGTAGCTAGACCTGTGCCTGGTGTCAGGTCCCTCCAGCACCCACCTTACTACACTGTGACCATGAGCTTATCCACATGTGTCTTGTGACCACAAAAGAGAGGAAAACACAGGCTTTAGAAGGACCTGAGTTTGCATCTGGCTCAGCCTTTTCCAGTTTTGTGATCAGGGACCAATCATTTTACATTCTGAGCTTCATCTATAGAATGGGGATGATTCCTATCTGGCCTGGTTGTGAAAATCAAGTGAGTTAACATGTCTAAAGCTCCTAGAAAATAATAAGTATTCAGTAGTAATAGTCCCTGTTTTCACAAGGCTTATGGTTGAATTTTAGTTACCTTTCTTTCCTGGATAAATGTCACATAATATGAGTACATGCTCTGGAAATATTTGGGGAGATAGGGAGAAAGAGATGGGGAAAGGGGCATTTCAACTCATTTTAAAATTTGGATTTGGGGAGATAGGGTAAAATAGGAGTGCACTAAATGGGTTCTTGGCTTTCTTTTATGTCATTTTTAAACACATTATGCCCCCAACTTACAGCAGTGTTGGGTGCTGAACACAGTGCCCGGGGCAATCACTGCCTTCTACCTTCCCAGAGAATATTCCTGAGAAAACACCAAAATAGAAAAGATAATGAATAACACTAGGGAAAGTACATTTTGGTATAACCAATCTCAGAAAAATACAAGCTAAAATTCTGGTTGAATACAAAAAAGCAGGTCCTAATGCTAAGATTTATTAGTCAGGGACAACCTGTCCAACTAAGAGCAAGCAGCTTCCGCTCTCAAAATAAAAAAACAGGAACAGACAAAAGGCAGGGGAAGAGATTGTATTATGCTGGGAACAATGCAACCCTGAAAAGATGGTGAAGAGATGCCCTGATAGATCTTCCTNTCCTTCTCTCCTTTGGTCTCCTAGGCCACGAGGAATGCTCCTGGCCCCACCCCACTGAGAACAGAGTCCTAGAAATGCATCTGGACCCTGATGCTGGCTGGTGAGTTACTGCCTTTCTACTCAATGTCTGGGCCTGTGAGGAAGGGTGGACTTTCCTCGAGACTTATTTTGTCACTGGAGTAGCCCAGTATACACATGGAAACCCTTGTTCTCCCCAGTGGTCCCAAAAGGAATTGAAAAGAATGTAAGTCCTGCTCCCCTCGTGTGCCTCCTGTTCTCACGGGTTTTGAGCAGACTTCTCTCTTCCTCCACTCAGGGAAAGTCTCAGCAACTCTGCTGCCCTCTTCCCAGTCTTCACTTTGCTTTTGTGGGGAGCAGACGCTATATTCCTTCTCTCCTTTGGTCTCCTAGGCCACGAGGAATGCTCCTGGCCCCACCCCACTGAGAAAAGAGTCCTAGAAATGCATCTGGACCCTGATGCTGGCTGGTGAGTTACTGCCTTTCTACTCAATGTCTGGGCCTGTGAGGAAGGGTGGACTTTCCTCGAGACTTATTTTGTCACTGGAGTAGCCCAGTATACACATGGAAACCCTTGTTCTCCCCAGTGGTCCCAAAAGGAATTGAAAAGAATATAAGTCCTGCTCCCCTCGTGTGCCTCCTGTTCTCACGGGTTTTGAGCAGACTTCTCTCTCCCTCCACTCAGGGAAAGTCTCAGCAACTCTGCTGCCCTCTTCCCAGTCTTCACTTTGCTTTTGTGGGGAGCAGACGCTATAACGTTTAAAAACAGAGCATGGCACGGTAGCATTTCCAGTCCACCACATCGGGAATCTCAGCGTTTTCAATATATATTTAAAATAACGGAGTGAGACAAGCTGCTGCCTTCCCTCAAAATTGCCAGCGTATGCTCCGAGATCTCCTGCATTTTGCATTGTGTCAGTCTGTGTCAGAGGTTTCAGGAAAGGTAATATAGAAGATGAATGAAAGTCTATCATTGCAGTGCCAAGATGAAAAAGTGACAGCTCATAATGAAAAGAAAAATAGTTTCCATTTTGGGCCTCTGTAAGTAAGAAAGTGACAGAGTCTTGGGAACTGTGAGCCTGAAAAATGGTCCCTTTGACAGACGTGCCTGTAAGTGAGAGGGCCCCGGATATAATACCGCCTATAATAGAGGGAATAATGATTATTTTAGGCATTGCATGATTTTGAATAAATCCTTGACTACTCCCCAGAAAATGGAGTTGAAAGGAATCTAGGAAGAGTGGTGGGTTAATTTAAGGAATAAATGACCACATTTTTTTTAGTCTTTTACGCCTAAGTTGGTTAAATTTATTTCTGTCAAAAATGACCAAAAGCAATAGTATTAATAAAAAAAAAATTTGCCTCAGCAGTGATAAGAAAAAGAATGTCACTCTAGAATCTTTCTTCAGGGTTTTGTTTCTTTGTGGCCAAATCTTTTAGAATTAAGTTCTAGAATGGCTAGTAATTCAGTGTTTCCAAACTAATTGAATTTAACTAAAATCAAGCTGAGACAAGACGTAAAATACTGATAATTTTTAAAAATTCAATATCAAATTTCAAGATTCTTGGGATTATCTGAGAAACTACTTTCGATGGCTAGTAATTCAGTGTTTCCAAACTAATTGAATTTAACTAAAATCAAGCTGAGACAAGATGTAAAATACTGATAATTTTTAAAAATTCAATATCAAATTTCAAGATTCTTGGGATTATCTGAGAAACTACTTTCGTCTTTCTTTAATAGCTGATATTACTTTGATCCAGCCTCAGATGTTAGCCCATTTGCAGTGTTTACAATTACTTACTCCGCATAATTTCCTTATCAACCTTGATATAAATAAAACCAGGAACATGTTACCAGCTCATTTAACAAATGCCAGATCAGTGGCTTTTTCCTTGCATGTTTGCTCTAAGAACACATGCTATGGTATTGATTTTCTTACACTAGGCTATACAAAATCTGTCTAGGAATTGGGGCTCCTAGAGTCTCCACTCTTGGTTTCAACCACAAGCTAAAAGAAATGAATGATCACTTAAAAGAAGTGATTGCTACCCACTGAGATCTCAAGAGTAAAGCCTCAGGGAGAATGTGACTTTATTTGTCACAGAGTGTTAGAGCCGGAAGGGACTGTAGAGGTCTCAGCCTGGGCTCTGCTCAGCACTGCTAGTGGCAGTGAGCTGGACACTCCTCACATGCCTATTCCATTTCAGAACACTGTAATTATCAAGTGAGCTTTTTGATTCTAAGTCTGTATCAATCTTCCTCCAACAGGTGTTCTTTAGTCCTGTCTGGCCCCCTGGAAATACAGGGAAAGGAATTATCTTTGTTTCAAATGATAGCCATTCACCTGTTTGTTACTAGCTAACTTGTCCCCACTGGACAACCCTTTTTTCCCCAAAGGGAAGTTGAGTTTTAAAGAACACCAAGAGCAGCCCTGAAGGAGAAAGGGCTCAGCTTGTCTTCCTCCTCAGTGTTCTCCCAATGTATAGATCTGTTGGAGTGAGCAGGACTGAAGCCAGGTTGGGACCTAAAAGTGCATGGGCTGTAGGCAAATTTGAAAAGACACAGTATTTTTCTTGGCATACAATTTCCTGGGTTCTCTCTTTTCCCATGGTTATTTGATATTTTAAAACCTTGGTTATAGGACAATATGACATTATTTATATGACTGTAAAGTTGTTTTCCAGCCAGCTTGAAGCTGCAGATTTGTAGACGCTGGGAAACCAAGGAGGACATCAAGCAAGCTGTGCTGATTCCAGCCCTCCAGCAGGACCCTGAGATAACAGCGAGGTTAAGAGCAGAAACCGAACAAAGTCTTTAGACCTTGTACCTATATCCTTATACACAGCCCCTGTGGCTCACATCTCCCTCCTTCCTGCTTTTCATTTCCCACATTCCGATTCCTTGGCTCCTTCTTTTAAAAACCCTCGGTAAATGTGAGTTTTTGAAATGGCTTCAGCCTGGCCATTCTCCTTCAGGTTTACTGGAGAGATGGGTTAGCCTGACATCTCTCCTTAGGTCACTGGTATCCCTCCCTCAATGAAAGCTGACTTCCACTTTCACCAACATTTGACTTTTGAGTGATTTGCTTTTGAAAGAGGGCAGGTAGCTAGACCTGTGCCTGGTGTCAGGTCCCTCCAGCACCCACCTTACTACACTGTGACCATGAGCTTATCCACATGTGTCTTGTGACCACAAAAGAGAGGAAAACACAGGCTTTAGAAGGACCTGAGTTTGCATCTGGCTCAGCCTTTTCCAGTTTTGTGATCAGGGACCAATCATTTTACATTCTGAGCTTCATCTATAGAATGGGGATGATTCCTATCTGGCCTGGTTGTGAAAATCAAGTGAGTTAACATGTCTAAAGCTCCTAGAAAATAATAAGTATTCAGTAGTAATAGTCCCTGTTTTCACAAGGCTTATGGTTGAATTTTAGTTACCTTTCTTTCCTGGATAAATGTCACATAATATGAGTACATGCTCTGGAAATATTTGGGGAGATAGGGAGAAAGAGATGGGGAAAGGGGCATTTCAACTCATTTTAAAATTTGGATTTGGGGAGATAGGGTAAAATAGGAGTGCACTAAATGGGTTCTTGGCTTTCTTTATGTCATTTTTAAACACATTATGCCCCCAACTTACAGCAGTGTTGGGTGCTGAACACAGTGCCCAAATTTGGATTTGGGGAGATAGGGTAAAATAGGAGTGCACTAAATGGGTTCTTGGCTTTCTTTATGTCATTTTTAAACACATTATGCCCCCAACTTACAGCAGTGTTGGGTGCTGAACACAGTGCCCAGGGCAATCACTGCCTTCTACCTTCCCAGAGAATATTCCTGAGAAAACACCAAAATAGAAAAGATAATGAATAACACTAGGGAAAGTACATTTTGGTATAACCAATCTCAGAAAAATACAAGCTAAAATTCTGGTTGAATACAAAAAAGCAGGTCCTAATGCTAAGATTTATTAGTCAGGGACAACCTGTCCAACTAAGAGCAAGCAGCTTCCGCTCTCAAAATAAAAAAACAGGAACAGACAAAAGGCAGGGGAAGAGATTGTATTATGCTGGGAACAATGCAACCCTGAAAAGATGGTGAAGAGATGCCCTGATAGATCTTCCTTCTTTCATTCGTTCAGCAAGGACAAACAGTACAAAGAGAACCAGCCTTTTCTCAGTGTGCTGGGAATAAGGACAATAATTTCTTGCATGGAGATTACTGCTAATCAGAGGGAGAGTTTTGTGCACTCTTGAGGGCATCAATATGCAAAGGCACTGGATCATGATTTTGAGAAGGAAAAGGGGACAAGGATATTTCTCAAATACTTGTTTTTTGCCCCATACTCTCCTGACTGCCTCTTATTTGCAAATATTTAGCCCAGCAGGTTTAGTCTCTATACTCACCATCTGAACTCTGCTTATCGTTTAGAAATGAGACCCACCTCGCCTCCATAATCAGTACCCCCCCACACACACACATACACAAGCACACACACATACTCGTGCACAAATTCCCTTTTATCAAAATTCAAATCCCCGGCAATGTGTGACTCAGGCATAAACCTCTGTCAGACTCAGTGAATCGACAGAGCACGATTGCCAGTCCCTTTGAGTTTGGCAGTTACTGGACAAGGTACTTCCTTTTAAGGAACTGGACAATCAGATTAGGAGAAAAGGCTTATTAAATAAAGTCGGGGGGGGGAGAATTACAGCAAGAGAAAAAATGAGAGAGAGAAAGTGCACACACACAAGTGAGGCTTTTTCAAATGTATATAAGGAATAAAAACACCATAAATAAGAGTTGCTTTGAAGGAGAGAGGACGTCAGACTGGGGAGGGGATAGGTGAACCTTAAAGCAAAGATCTGACTTAGATAGGCAAAGGGGAGAGGGAAGCAATTTCCCATGTCTCTTCTAGAGCATTCTGCCCACAGACAAGGGAATTTCCTCTTGTTGATTCAATCAAGATAGACTCACTATTTAGCAGCCTTTTGGTGTAATGAATCATACCTGGCCGAGGCTCTCAAGACTTATATAGAATATTCCCAGCCACACACATTGCTGCCTGCAGTTCAGCCTCAGCCCAGTGTGTGGATTTGTGTTTGTCTTCAATTTTATCCCTAGATGATGGCTTATCTATCTAGTAAAACGGATAGACCTAAACTGGGCCAGTGAAAATGCAAACTGCTAAGATTTGGTAGATGTGCTAGTAATTAATTTATTGCTTCTCAGCTGCAACCCCACCTTTTCTTGTCCTAATTTCTGACACTCGAGCTGAGACACTGCAGAGGACTTTGCTTCTCTGTCTGCTGGGCAGTGTGGCTGGATCTCAGCCTCACGGGCCCTCCTCTAAGTTTCCAACTTCCTTCTTGATCACCTTTTCTTCAACCTTAGGGGTGGTAGTTGCTTTCTGCGCTGCTACCTCTGCTGCCCCTAGAGCTCTCTTTTATCCCTCGTAGTAATCACCTTTTAATGTAGCTGTCAATTCCTCATATTAAATTTTCCCTGTTCAAATTACTGATGTGGTTTCTGTCTTCTGACTTGCTTTTCCTTAGGGGAGAGCACCTTTCCTTTAATCTGTGAGATAGAGATAAACACAGGAGTAGTGGTAGTGGTAGAGATTGAGGTAGAGAAAGAGACAGAGAGACGTTTAGCCATCAGCGTTCTCTCTAAACGCTTGGGCATTTTATTGACCGCTATTATAGACTTTGTGTTAATGATTCTTGTAACATCCATTCACATGTTGGCTCTCAGGTCCATTCTCTGCCCTTGCCCTTCTCTCTTTTGTATCACAAGGGCTGGTTCATGTTCTTTTTGCAACAAATTTTGGGGTAAGTTCACCACTGTGAAAAATTGCAGTTTGTAGCTCTCAGTGCAGTTTCATTTCCTCTAAGCAGCCCTAGCCCTCAGGCTCTGCTAACACCACCTTTTCCTTTGGTCCTCCCAGCCCTTGGGGTAGGAGCAACTTCTGATAGTTGTTAACATCTGCCTTTGCAGTTTTTTCAATGCCTTCTTAACTGGTTGCCTAAAATAAATTCCCACTGTTAGAATACCTGGTGGAAGCTCTCTTTTCCTAATTGGACTCTGACTGATATACCTGTAGAGATACCTCTCATATAATTTTTATCAGTTCATATATCTGAATGATCTCTAATACTGTCAAATATATTTTCTTTCTTTTTTAACTTTCCCAGATAGTGTCATGGTGGCTTTAGGAGGAATGTCACTTAATGCCTCTTGTAGGTTTCCTTTCTTCTTCTTTCTGGTTCTTTGTGGCAATCATAAAAACGAGTAAATAATAAAAAATAAAATAATAAATCAGGGTTTCTTCATGAAATTCTACATCACCACAGAGCACCTCAACATACTCAAAGAAAGAAAAGAATGAATAAAGTCTCCTTTAAAGCCACCTTCTCCCCAACATGTCTAGGTAATTGAGGCAAATACGTTCCTTCCTCTTTGATTTGTGAATCTCTGGTCTAAGTCTTCACCTGAGATATAAATAAGCAAACAAAAAAAGGATAGGAAGAGGAAGAGGACAATAAGAGTAACCAGAATTAACTGTTACTAATATAAGTTTTTCCTTTAATTCTCACAACGGTCTGTAAGTTGGATATAATTCTTATTCCCATTTTACAGGTAAGATAACTGAGGCCCAAAGAAATTAAATAACTTGCCCAAAGTCACCCACTGGGCCAATGTGGTAGATCTGAGGTTTGAAAATGGGTCTGCCCAACCTTAAGGCCCAATTAATATGCTTCATAGAGAAACAGGGGGAAGGAAAAGCCTAGGATTTGAGATAGAAAACCGTAGTGAACACCTCAGGGGGCCCATTATGGGCCATCATGAAGGCCAAGAAAATGCAAAGATGAGATCTAGAAGGGAGAGTTCTGAAGGGGAGCAGGGAGAGGCTGATAGCAAACCTAGTCTATTTCTGATCTTTGCCTGGCTGCAAGAGGTAGGGAGAGAAAGGGCACACTGGTAGTAACTGCACAGAAAACATTCTCGAGGAGAGAAGTGGCTACCTGTGAGAAATAAGCTTGAACTCCACAATGGCATCCACAAGGCCAAAGTGTCATTTTAGCATATGCCATCCCCCTGATAGGGAGGTAATTGCTTTGGTACCCTGGTGGAGAGGGGCCTTCAGTTTGGGGTACCTTATTAAGATGTTGACAAACCCTGGAGAGTTCAGAGAGGAGCAGGGAGATGATTACAGGGGCTGGAGGGGTTGATTTATGAGGCAAGATGGAAAGACTGGTGCTGTTACTGCTGGATAAATGATAGCTAAGGGAGGCATAATGATATCTATAAATATTTGTAGGGCGGAAGCAGTGAGAAGAGAAGGGATTTGTGTGCTACTAATGGAATACAATACCCTCCATTTTCCTGTGCTGAACTGCCAGGAAAAACTTTCTGACAGCGGTGTCATCAGAATGGCAGAAAAATCAGCCATGGAGAGAAGGGTGAAAGTGACAGCCCAGGATCACTTAAGCCCAAGCTCCAGGAAATAATACAAAGCGTGATGAAGGGCATCCTCTGTGCTGACTCCAGAATGGATTGGAGAGGCCCTCGTAGGAACTGCAGGCTCTGTGGGGTCCAGGACCGTTCTTGCTCTCCAGTCTTCCCTCTCATCAGTCCCCTTTGCAGCAGTCGGGTTTATTCACTGTGCCTCTGTTTAGACTTTCCCTTACCTTGTAAAACTCCCTACTGAATTGATCTGTTCTGCATCCACAATTAATGAGTGCCTCCTGTGAGCAAGGCACTGAACTAAGGGTGTGGATACAAAGGAGAGGAGACAATCATGGTCTTCAAGCTGATGGTTAACTGGGAAGTTAGCCAAGTAATACCTAAGTAAATAGAATGTAACGAGTGTGATGATAGATGCAGGACTGGAATACTCTGGGAATCAGGAGGGAGGCCCCTGATCCAGACTGGAGTACAGGGGATAGTTCCTGAAGTGTGATGACATTGAACTTCACCTCAGCTATGAAAACAGCAATGGTTAAAAAACCATATTACCTTTTTGTGTTCTTGGAAATTAAAGAATCGCCTTCCCCTATGACTTAGAAAAGACATGCAGTCTATTCTTCTTACAACTCCCCATAAAACTTGCATATGTCTCCCTCGTTCACCTGTGACAAAGCCAAACACAGACCTTCCCTTTAGCTGCACCTTCTGAAGGGCCAGACACCAACCCTCCAACTCCCCATCCTTTCTCTCATGAATTAATAACTTGCAGTTGCAAGTTGTCCCCCTGAAATTGAGACTTTTGATTTCAAATTATCTCAGCTATAACTTGTCCACTCCTTTCTACAAAAATCAAAGGCAAAAATCACCCTGCAAAACACTCTCATCTTCAAATCTGGAGTGTCATCCTTATTGAAATAGCCTGAATAAAATCAGTTTCCTTATTTGTTTGGTATTTGTCTTTGACAAAAGAATCTTAAGTTGCTGTTAAGGAAAGGGGAAGAGGAAGCATATAGAGAGAAGTTTCATGGAAAGGAAGCTCCTCATGCACAGGCCTGGGGCTAAGAGACAGAAGAACATGTTAGTGGAACTGCCAATGGGTCATGTCTAGGGAGAGGGAGGCAGTGAGGAATTAGATTGGAGAGGCATCATTTATTAAGATCCTGGCATACCCGCAGCCAAGAATCTTTCTGACTTAGTTTCCTTACTACAAAAAGGAGGAAAAAATAATAATAAGTGCCTCAGGAAGGAGGACAGTGATCCAAGCTCTCTTGGGACATGGTAGATACTCAGTAACTAAGTGGCACCCTCAGGACAGTGCTTGGCATGTGGTGGGTTGACAAGAAACATTTTTTAAATGGTTGCTGGACTGATGTTCCCACATGACCTCCTACATGCAAGTGAACTATCATGACCAATTCTGTTGCCAAGTGGATTAGAAGCCAGCACAGACTGGTCTTCATATTTCAGAGTGTCAACAGCTGAGAGTCCCACCCTGGCTCTGGTTGTGCCACTGTGGTTCAAGCTTCTCTGAACACAGACTAAAGCAGAGCACATTTCACTGGCAAACATAAACCCACAATAAATTCTCCCAGCAGGATGGCACGACCATGTACCTTAGAACTTGAGCAGGGCCCATCTGGTGTGCAGACCACTGTGTGGACATGCTAAGCCCGACCCTGCTGTGGAGCCCAGTTCCAGCCCACTTATGGCACCTGCAGTTAGTATGGATGGTGGGTTAGGAGGGATCAAAACACATTTCCCAAACCAACTGAATCTACACAACAAATTTTTTCATATACTTAATGGAACAGAAATTTTTATTTTAACCGACACTTAGGGCATTACTAGTGTTCTGTGGAGGGAGGAGAAACCTGGTGTGGGGAGATAGCAGGTACAGGAATCATATTATTTTTATCATAAGGTTAAGCCACTCTGTGTTTTCCTCCTCCAAGCCTCCTTTCTCCTCCTCCCAGCCTAGAAGAATGAGAGATTATAGATGGAGTTTCCTGCTATACAAAGCCCCAGCTTGGATAACCCTTCCTCCACTGCAATCAGGCACCAGAGATTACATTATTTAATGCTAAGGCATTGTTTTTCCACTGCCTGGCTCTGGGAGATCCAGGTTCTTGGCTCCGCAGACTCAAGCATCAGCCAAAGCAATAAAGAGGAGACAATTCATTATCATCCCTGGAAGTTACTCAGTGACAAGGAGGAACTGTGGTCTGGGTTTGCTAGTGCTTCTGTATATACCAGAAGGCATGTCCTCAAGTTTTGGTTTTAATGACAATCAGCCTTATGTATTTCAACCCACTATTCTGACCATCCCACTCCTCTACTTTGCTTTAAAAAACTGGAGCTTCCAGGAGATCCACAGAGACAACAAGGTTAAGAAGGAATAATGGGGTCTTTGAGACTATCCTCTTCATCATCTTTTCCCCTTGAATCCCCACCACACCTCCAAACCCTTTTATTTCTTCTCCCCTTTTCCACCACCTCTGTCTCAACTGTTATTTTTCTTTAGACGTAAAAAAAAAAAAAGCCCTGACTATGAATCAGGGCTCTAATCCTCACTGTAACCTTACCAAGCTGTGTAAACTTGGCTACATCAGTCAAGCAGGATGCAGTTTCCTCTCCTGTGGAAGTGATCCTGAGGCCTTTCCAGCTTCTCCAGAGATGAATAAAATTGCATATGCTTCCTGTGTGTTATCTGCCCTCATGGCTTTAGAACCAAGTCAGGCACTAAGTAGAAACTTTATTTCATTACTTCATCTCTGATAAAACAATGCAAAGTAATGTCCAAGTTTCTGGTGGTGGAATCATCTTTGTAAATTACATAATCCAATATGGACCTCAAAGTTCGATTTCTAAATAGCGTTTAGTATTTGTAAAGCATCATTTGATGAGCTTCTATACAGCTGGCCAAACACACTGAGCAGACCATTCTTCTGGACATTGTGGATAAATGAATACTATTAAAGGAAATATGAACCAGTACTTGAAAAGCCAAGGACAATCCCGCAAGAGTCATCTCATGTTTGCATCAAAATCCAGAAAAACTTTTCCTGTGACAAAGGTGGACAAGGAAGGATGTAAGATTAGGCTGGCATAGAATGAAGTTCAATGGATACCCCATCCTCCCAAGCCCTGCTCCCCAGCATATTCTGCTGTTTGTATGTGAGTTTCACCCAGGATTTGGAGTCATGAAATACACTCCCTGGCTCAGAAAACTGAAGGAAAGCAGCCTCAGTTCTTTTCAGCCTGGCTCCAGTGCTAAAAATTATACCTCTTGGAACTTGTGAGCATATCACAGATGCTGAGCAGGTGAGCTTTAAAAAACGGGGTTCCATCTGAATAATCTGTCATGCTACAGACGACAAAAAGCTATTTCTGACTCCAGCCGGAATGAGTGATTACTTTGATAACAAATTAAAACAAGCTTGGAAATTGGAAATTACCAGAATTAAGCTATCTCCAATGAATGTCTAAGCTCCCCCCCCAGTACATTTTCTTCTATATTAGCCATAAACATGAGCTCTTCATTAATAGAAATTGGTTCATTGCTACTGGCCACAAGGGGAATCTATTGGATGTGTGGCACTAACTTCCAACCTGATCAGGAAGACAACTTATTTTTAATGTGAGTGCTTTCTAGGGAACTTAAAAATTCTTTATGACCCCTTTGGCTTCTTGTGTACAAAGCCAATTGTAATGTTCAACTTTTAAATGTTCAAATATTTTCTCTGTATGGGATGTTTATGACACCAAATAATTTCTGGGTGATTTCTGTTTTTAATAACCATCTAATTACCATATTAATCAGAAATGTCCTTTTGGCTTATAGAAGCCACAAGGGACGGAGGTAAGAAACAAAGATGTTCCTGTTGCAAACCACTTGCACAGAACTTCTAAGCTTCCTATTCAGAGGATACAGTGTGGCTAAATCGCAGGCTCCATCCTTGGTGAAGAGAAGATGCTCCAGTCTCCTCGCTAACCAATTATTCAAATTGTTCAAAATGAAATGGGTGTCTTGTGACCTCCCAAATTCCTGTATATCCTGAACATGTCACTGTATCACTCTTTTGTATTTTAGCTTCATACAGTTGAAAATTTTGTCGTTTGGGAAAATTCTATTCAGACATTTTCTGTTACAGCTTTTTGTCCTGATCCCTGATCTATACACAAGACTGTATACAGCAATGAATCAGAGGGGTGATTCCATACAGGCTGTGCCACCTATTTAGCTAGCAAGTTTTGTCTAAAATGCAATGGCTATCTTCCCTTCCTCCCTTCTCCCCCTCCTCTCTGTGGTGGTTTTTCATGAAATATCTGGAAATGTTATAATATCTGTTCCAGCTCTCCCTCACTCACTCTTCTGGCAAGAATATGTGTGTGAGTGTGTGTTTGTGTGTTTATTTGTGTGTCTAAAGAAATAATGAGGAATAACCAGTGAGAATTTTCCAAAGCTCTGGGTGTTTCATTAGTGAAATCAAACCGATATTTTTTTGCATTTGGTGAGATGGTAATTTTCCTGCTTCCCTTTCATACTGAGCTTGATGAACAGGCCCTTCTTTAATGTACAAATAATCTTTATGACCCTTGTAAGAAGGCCTGATGATACTCAGCTAAGTAATGTACCAGAACTGAAATTTCCATCTACTTGATGTTTTGCACAGAGTTTTGATGAAGTCACTGTCACCTGCTATTAACTTAATATCAAGTTTTAATAGGGTCCCTTTCTCACCATCTCCACACTG
>NW_007734179.1:55051-67061 GCF_000696425.1 Galeopterus variegatus | reverse complement strand
CACCTGCTATTAACTTAATATCAAGTTTTAATAGGGTCCCTTTCTCACCATCTCCACACTGTTGGGGTCCAAATTAATTACTAAACAAAAATTCTGCCACATAAATCCTCACTTCCCAAAGAGGGAAAAGGAAAGATTCTAACCTAATTTGAGGACTCAGAGAGCATCCTGTAGATGTGTCTTGAAGACATGCCTAAAAGTTCTGACTATCAGTGAGGAAACTGAAGGTCTCTGCAAAGTGGGGTTCACTTCCTCATGTTCAAGCCCTGTATCTTCTTTCTCAGCATCCTCATGCTTATTCCCAAAAGTCACTGGACTTTTCACTTAGTTCTCCATGTTACTAAGCCATGAGTGGAGATGAAACAACATTCTCTAAAAGTAACCTATTCTTTAAGTATCAAATATATGTTTAAAAAGAAAAAAAAATCAAATGAGTTTTGGGATGAGATGAGATAAATATCTTCTAATCCTGATATTCTATAAAAGGTTGTGAATTAACAGAAAACATAAGAATAAAAAAAAACCCTACTAGTCATCTAGTATTACCTAAAATTTCATCATCAGAAATAAATTTGTTACTAAATGATAACATTCCCAAAGGGTCAGGGGAAGGGAGGAAGACTACGAGAGGAGAAAAAGAACTTAATCTGTATTAGACACAGATAACTTTAGGTGAATTTGTTTAGAGCATCACTGGAATAAAGACAGAGTGTTCGGGAGACCATGGGGTGGTGATACACAATAGGCGTTGAGGAGATGGTGGGGGTTAGAAAGGTCTGGGAGCACATTGAAGATAACTTTGCCTATGTCACAATTCTGTCATTGCAGATATCAGGACAACAGAAAAAAATAGTGGCAGGGTAATATTAGAGACTTTAAATTGGAAAATTATACAAAGAGACATAATAATTAAAAGCTCATAGATACTTAAAAATACCATTAACACATAGAACCCTTTACTTATATGATGCTAAAAAGCAGATTACTCATTTCACCCTTTTTTCTAAAATCAAAAACTACACTCTCGAAGCTTCCCTCAGATCCCCCACTGGATTCNCCCACTGGATTCCTTTTGCTGCTATTTGCCTCCATGCTTTTGATTCCAAGTGACCACACCTACAGCTCTTCTTTAGCTGGATTTCTATCCTTGCCTCCTGGAGTCCATTTGCCAACTCAGGCCAAGGTTAACATGCTTAGAAGTTTGTGTTTCCCAGATTCTTAGCCAACAAGTGACCACAAGGGCCATGGAAGTATGAAAGCCTAGCCTTACTTCACACAGGACGAGCATGGAGCCATGACCTAAAATCTAGAAATTTCCTGGATCAGGCTGAGGTTACTCCCCACAGATTTCTTGTCTGAAATCTCTGCCTTTCTTGGCTTCTTCCCTTTTCCTAACCTGCTTCTCTACTTTCTCAGTAGATTCCCCATAGCAAATAACTTGCATACAATTCACCATCTCAGGGTCTTCTTCTGGGGAACCCAACTATGACACACTGTTGCTGGATATATCCAGTAGATGTACCCAGTGTATTGTGGTCCACTCCAAATGCATCTCATGTCCCACCTATCTCTTCCTCTTCCTTCTGTGACAAATGCAACATTCTCATAGTTACCCCAGCACAAAGCTTTGGAGTCATTTTTAAATGTTTCTTTTTTACTTAATGACTTTACAAACATTTGCACTACGTTTTATAGTTGACAAAACATTTTCATGTATTTAACATTGTCTAATTCTCAAAATAAATCTTAAAAATCTGTAGGTCAGGTTTGACCATCTCAGTCTTAGAGGGAGGATTCAAAGGATAATGGAAATTAAGCAGCAAGTGAATTGAGTAATTGGAATGGGAACCTGTGCCTGTGACTTTGATTGACTACTTTTCTACAAAGCCAGATGTTCTTCCTTTAGGATATCTTTCAGGTGCTGTTTTTCTGTTTCTTTCACACGACCTTGGTTTCAGTCCTTGCTATCTTTTCTCAGGTCACAGCAATCATTTCTTAGATGGTTACCCTGCCTCTACTACTCCTTGTTTCATACCTGAATGTTCCCGCTGGATTACTTCTTTTTCCCACTTCCCTGTGGTCTGGATCCTGCAGACATTTCTAGTTTTAACTCTTTCTGGTACCCTCCAGCTCATTCTAGGGTTTATTTGTTACTGAATCTTAGCATAGCTATACTGAATAATACAGAAATGGGTACCTTGAAGTTGGGTGCTGCTGTAACAAGCACCTAATATGTGGAATATGTGTGGCACTGACATAGCAATTGAGCAATAAGGGGGAAAAAAAAAAGCCTCATGAGGTTGGAAAAAGTAGAGGTTGGAAAGATGGCTATGCATATTATATGGTGGAATAAACTCTTGGTAGAACTGTTGCCTGCTATAACTTGGAAGTCAGATCACATGCCTAATGAGCTTATTGTATAGGTTCTAGAGGAAAAGGTTGGAAACTCTTTAGTTAAAACTAAAACAAAACTAATGTGTTGGAAAGGTGATGAGGCTCTAATGGATGGAATGTCCAAAGAAACAGTGAAGCCACCTCTAGGTCTGCACATGAAATCTATCTTACACAATCCCCAGCTCTCTTTTCCTCCACAAAGCTCCTGGGGGTCTTGTGTAGATGGCAGAGTCTTGAGATGGAAGGATCCTGGACCCCTAACTCGGTGCTGGAGAACAGTCTCCAAGGAAGAGATGCCAGGATCTCACTACACTCTGAGATGAACGGGAAATCATCTGTCATTGTGTTAAGCCCTTAGACACTGGGGTTTATTTTTACATCAAAGCATGCCCTAGGACATCATGTTTGATAGTCCACAGTGCTTGCACCTTCCATTCCAACACCTAGCACAGTACCATGCACATAGCCAGATATTCAGTGCTTACTAAATCAAATAGAAACAAAGACTGATATTGTAAACTCACTTTAATGAATAAAAAGTATACAGTCATTCACAGATACTAATGCACAATCACTATATAAATAATATAATAAATAAACACCGAAGAAGAAAATGGTGATGATATTTAATATCTCAAAATAATTATTCTTAAAAGCTATAAATTGAATTATCCAATTATAACAAAGTGAATAAAAAACAATAATTAGTTGAGACATTTTCAAAAAATACTCATTACAATGCCCCCAAATTGTTTTTTATTTACATAAACCATTAAGTAAATGAATGAAATATATAGTCATACTCTTTATAACAAATTTATTGTTTTCTTAGTTGATGCAATAAAAATATCTCAGTGATTATTTATTTCCTCAGGGGGTAGAAAATAGTAATCAACAATTTTATCACACAGCTCAGAGCAAGGGAAGTCAGGCTTACTGGGGTTTGTGAATCTATAACAGTCAAGACTATGTTCATAAAATTGTTTCTTCAATGGCTCTGGTCTGCAGTGTCAGGTTTAGTGGCCCCATCTGCTGCATCAGTCAAGGTGAGTTCTCTAAACATGACAAAATCTGACACGGTAGTGTTACAAGCCAGCAGAAACCACGGATCACAAACTTTTAAAGTGACTTTCAGAGACATAACCTTCCCCACCCTACTGGCCTCCACTGCTGCCAGTTTTGTCTCAGCAGAATGCCTCAGACTCCTTCCCCAAGTCTCACTGCTGAGAATTCAAGGATCAGTTGTAGTAAACTCAACCTAACTCATTTTGAGTCACAATCATTTAACCCCCTTTCACTCAAACCCTCTGGGTAGACTCTTCTCAAACTTGATATCTGGTTTATTAAGACCCATGTAATGAGATCATGGCTTTGTATCAGCAGGAACCCTTTTAGCTTCTCTTCCAGCTTTCTGCTCAGCCTCTGGCAATCTTACAAATTCACCCTCACTTCGCCTCCACTCATCCCAGCCCTCCAATGGTGTGTCTGGGCTCCAATCCCTGCTGCAGCACCCTAGCGGCAGGCTGAGGATCAACCTTGGCTCCAGAATGCTGGGCCTCTGCCTCTAAATTAAATTAAATTAAATTAAATGTTAAATTAAATTCAGACCTCAATATAATCTTCTAACATTAAAACTCTTCACTTGTACCTCATACCTACTTCTTTTTTGATGTATTGAACGCAAATACTTAAAATATAGAAGAAGAGAATGAAAACCGATGGGGCTACATGGGGCTGTCCTCTTCAGTGCCCCAAAGCAGGTTCACTATGGCGTGCAGGGTCTCTGTTGCTCTCCAAAGACCCTCTCCTATGCCCAAACGCAGGAAACCCCAAACCTCAAAGCTTTTCCTACATTTTCCCCACTCAGCCACCAACCTCAACTTTTGTCCAACAAGGGACTTGGTGGTTCTTATGTAAATAGCATGAGACAAGTGACAAGTGCAGAAATCATCCCTCAAATTGACTACTGGTAAATAAAATACAAATAAATTATCTTAGGAGAGAGAAAAAGAGTGATGTTCTACCAAATGCAATGTGCATCACTATTTACTTCGAGAATTAGGAAAGAGAAAGAGGTGAGTATTTTCCAGAATGTCTGGAAAACTCTCCATAAACAGTCAGGCATCTTGAGCCAAGGCAATCAGCCTGAGGGATTAACCTCAATGGGCATAACACACTCCTCAAGCTCCAGGATGTTCTCAGATTTGCTTCCTTGGGCTTCCCATCTGTAGAAAGGGTTTGTGTACATAGATCCTCTTGTATATTTCTAAATCACATCTAAATACTAGTGTGTGAATATATTATACACATTATAAAACATCCACAACACAGAATTTTAGAGGATGAGATGAGGGAGTGAAAGAAAGAAAGAAAAACTAAAGAAAGAAGCTCTCATGTTTTTCTCACTCCCAGTTGAGAATCTTACACTCAGCCTGAGAGGCAGGAATCCCACTTTTGTGACGACTGTTCTAAGAAAAGTATGGTAAGCTGCAGGTATGACACTAAAAGGATAAATGATGTGACCCAATGAGGAAGAGACATAGGTGAACAGGACTTTAAAATTCTATTTATGAGTGCCTTCTCTACAGCTCAGAGTAAAAGCTCTCTCTGCAGCTGGAACACAAATTATCCGTGCCTGCCTTCTATCTGTATGAGAGAGAGTATATATTGTTATGGACACTATGGGCAGATTTCTCACCATCTCATCATAAAGAAACCTATGAGGTACTCAATATTCCCAAATTATCTCTCTCTTGGTTCTTTAGCCTGCATTCTTCTCATTTGGTTTACTTCCTTGGGGAGTTCTTCCTCCCGATTTTTGCAAGAATTCCTTCTTGTGGGTCTACCTACAGGAATCCTTCTATGGGAAGATGTGGAGCTGTTGGTGGGGAAAGAGGATCCCAGTACCTTGGAATTTTTGTTTCCATATAATAGGCTTCTACTGAAACCAGCTAAAGGGCATCGTGAGCTGTCCTTGACTCTCCAGAGCACGAATAGCATTTATCTCTGGGCAGCGGGCAGCGCCAATGCGGGTTTTTGTCAACCTGTCAATTTTTTTTTTTCCTTAAACAGAAAGCAGAGTTCAGTAAATAAAGATAAATGATTGTGCTCCTTCTCTGCAGACCCTGGAGCTAAACTGAACAGGCCTCTTATGGTCTGGCCCTGCTTCATTGACTGTTCAGACAGCCCAGTAATACGACAGATGTACCCAGCCATTCCCTCTTCCCCGCTGTCCATTAGATTATGTTCATTTTGTCTGAGATGCCATTAGAAGTCTCAAGGTCAAAGAAGTCACTGGAAAGAAAAAAAGATGACTAATTTTTTCCTGCAGACCTTCATTGCTCCAAGAGCCTCCAGACAGGTGGTCTCCCGCTTTGTGAGGGGCACAAAGATGGGGAAACCATGAAATTTACTTGAAATAAAATGCAGGTGTGCAATTAACCCAGACACACTTCTGGCAACCAGCATGGCTTGGCATTGGAAGTTTTATTTGAATCAGAGGAGAATATTATTTGAGATTTTTTTCTAAATGACAAATGAATGATTTACCTGAAGCAACATGTTGAGGAAGAGCTTGTGGAGCAGAGGAGGCTTACATTTCCTTCTTTCTTCTTTTGTTCCTTTCTTTTTATCCTTTCTTTCTTTTTTAATAAAAAAAAGTAACAGTGTTTTGGTCCTAAACCGTGTTTCCCTTGGGATCTTTTGAAGATATCATGCAAATAGGGAATTTGTCCCCGCTTAGAAGCTGTGATTATGCACGTAATGGTCCTTGAATTTATATAGTGCATTACTCCTGAGCTCAAAGCACTTAATGCACATAGCCACATCATTAACACTTAAAATCACAGAATGTGAAAACTGGAAGGGACTGTGAGGATCACCTGCTTCAACACCTCAACTCAACAGACAAAAATATGTACAGTTCTATTACATGGGGTCTTCCGCAGATTGTCTTTCTAAATGATGGCAGGGGCTAGATTATTTTTCATCTTTAAGAACACCCACAGCATCTAGTATAAGCCTGGGTACAAGAAAAACAGAGAGGCATACTATCCGCTTGCAGTTAGAATTATAGTCAGAAGGTTAGAAACTTAAATTTAATCTCTCCAGAAATCTAGGAGTTCAGGTCGAATATCCAAAAAGGAAGGACACAAACAGGAAATAATGTAAGAGAGCAACAGATTCCATCACTATTATTATGAAACCTACTGCCATTTAATTTATAAGTATTTTGTGAGATACGATATAACATTATTGTTTGAAGAAAAGTTTCCTTCACTTAAAAAAAAAAAAAAATTAGAGAAATCACCATATAACATCTCAGGAAGATTATCATCTAACATTCCCTTAAGCAGCTCTGACAAAAACAACAGAATTTAACTCCTGTCCCACAAAACCTTGTTGAGTTGAGGCAGTGCCAGCTGAAAGTATGACAGATGAATAGAGTTACCATATGCATGTTTGTGATGTTTTTGTTCCTACCCAATTCATTTAACAAGTATTTGTTGAGCATTTTGTTGTGGTTATCATTGCACTAGACTAAAGGCTATGTTGAGAACCAGAAAGTACAACTCTTTATGAGCCTTTGGATCTATTCAAACAGAGAAAAGTTATAAAATACATAAATGATTATACAGTTCAAAACATAAGAGAATTTTTTAAAAAAGGACAAATTAGACAAAAAGAGGGAAAACTTGAATTAGAGTTTGTTGGATTTAGATGACATCTTGAAGACCATTTGTACAACAGATGGGTAAGCTGAGGCCCAGAGGAATAATGTGACTTGCCCATTATTGCCCAACTAAGAAGAAACATAACTGATGCTCTTCCGCACATCTCCTCTCCTCCAGTGTAGTGTCCTTTTGTACATTATGTTGTCTTCCCTATAAAGAATTGAACCCTGAAAAGAAAGGAGTAAAACTAGGAAAAGTGAGAGAAGGAAGAACCAAGCTCAGTGGGCCAATGGGTCATTGCCAAGACAGCCGGTAAAGGAAGATCTCAGAAGACAACTTTATTTAGCAAGCAGACATTGAGTAAGGTCCCAATATAAGGCACTGTGCTAAATGCTGTGTGGATGACAAAAACAGGTAATATAGTTTCTTCCCATAAGGAACTCTCTAGAGTAGGAAGATAAGAAGTACTCAGAGATGTCTATAATTCAAGGTAAGCTGAGCTTCATCTGAGAGGGGTGGTTACAATGCTTCAAAGTTGGGGAGCATCTGCATACAAACAACTGTCAAAGCTCATGCAGATTTAGCTCCTGCATTTCAGACCCACACATCCACCTGCCTGTTAGCATGACCACCTAGATGTCTTATACTGTCCTCAATTTCAAAAATCCAAAGCTGAATTCATAATTCCACCCTCCTGCATCTCCCATCTCTGATCCTCCTCTTGAACATCACCCTTGCCCACCTTAGTAAGTGGCAAGACCATACCCACACCACCTCCCCAGCTACTCAGACCAGAAGCCTACAAGTCATCCTTTACTCTTCCTTCTCCTTTACTACTTTCATTTAATCAACTCCTGGTGGCTTCATCTCTTATATAGCTCTGAAAGCTGTCCATTTTCCCAGGGACTCAGTGTTGATGGCCTAGTCCAAGACAACATTATCTCCCTCTGGGACCATCAGGAATGTACAAACTGCTCTCCCTGCTTCCTGGCTTCTCCTGCTCCAGTCCAATAAATACACTAGAACTTAAATGATTGCTCTTTAATTCACATCTAATTGTATCTTTCTTCTCACCATCACTCTTAGGATTAAGAACTAAACTGCTTAACATGTTACAAAGATTTTTCCCCATTTTCCCTTTACTCACTTCCCCAATCTCAACTCCCACCAATTTTCTTCCCCCTTCTCCCATCACCTCCGTTAATATTGGGCTCTGCTTGGTTCCTTGGTATTGTTGTACTTTCTTCCCATTGTACATACTGTTTCCCTGTCTGAATCCCTGTTATACTCTTCCCATACAAAGTCACACAAGCATACACACAAAGGCAATGTAGACATACACGCACATTTCACGGGGCTAGCTCCAATTCATCTTTAGATTTCAGCTACAACCTCAAGTCCTCCAGAGTTTCCCTGACCCCTAAACTAAGTGCAAGCCCTGTATCCATAGCATCTTATTTTCTCTATCATAATATGCACTACACTTTGCAGTAATTTTTTTAAATGTCTGTCTCTCAATAGAACTGGAAGATCTGACTAGTGCCTTGCTTTATCCCTAGTGCTTAGCTCAAAACATGTACACAGTGCTTAACAAATATTGAATAAATGAATGAATGATACTTGGTGATATCAAGTCCCTTTAATCTCAGACAAGCAAGTCTCCAAAGGTAAGAAGGAGGATACTCTTTAAGTGAAAATTAGATATATCGGAAGCAATGTAGAAGGTTCTTATCCCAGCAGGCTTGTGACATGCCTGGTTCAGACCACAGCTGAGATCGTCATTTTCCTGAGCATTAAATTCATTCACAAATGTTAATGGGTCTGAAAAAAAAATAATTGCAATAGTAACAAATTAGGGGTCTGTTACGCTAACTATCTTTTCTCTATTAACACAGAATTTACTTTGAAGAGCAGAAAGAGCCAAGTGAGCATGTTTCATAATTGCAGAACTTTATTTTCACTTTGCTCTAACTTTCCCAGTGAAACAGAACATAAAGAAAGCCTTTTGCCAATGGATAATTACACACCACATCTCAGGATTATGAGATACTGTGTAACCTTTTCTCCTCCTTTTCTAATATGACTGAGCACCATCACAAAGCTATTTTTGCCCTTTGGGGAAAAAAGCACTTCAAGTCACTCTTCATATCTAACAGCATGATTTCATGTTTATTAACACATACTCATAAAATTTATAATTTTTTTTCAGCACCTGAAAAGACCATACACATCAGCTAATCCAAACTTCTATTTTAAAAAGCTGAAACTAAGGTCAAGAAAAGTTAAATGCTTTCTTCTAACAGAAAAATTCTGAAATAAGAGAAACTTACACCGTGAACTGTAATGGCTTCCTTTATAAAAACATGAAATACAAGGTCATCCTTAGGTGTAGGAAGAGAGGATAGAATGAAGACTTGTTGAGTTAAAGCAAATCACAATAAATAGCAGAAGTTCGCTTGTTTAGTTCAGATAGTGGAAGACAAGCCTTTTATTTGAAACTTTTCCCCCTACAAACAGAAAGGTAAAATACTGTAATGCCTGGAGCACAGAGTATGGAATCACACAGACTTACCTCCAATTCAAAATGCGTCCTAACCCCACCATTACTATATTTATCTTGATGGATGCTCCAGTTGCTTGTCCACCTCACCAATACATCATGTTTGGCCAGCTTTGGCAACTTTGTTCATTCTTAGAATCAAAGTGTTCAGGACTTAATCATGCATACGGGCAAACTCTCAGAGAACACTGCAATGATGACCTTTCAGATTTAATAACAATTTTGAGTCAATTCAAATCTTTAGACTCAAAACCATGTCTCTTTGGCCTTCAGTTTGTATCTGGGCAATGTCTACCTTGACCATGGTGGACAAGCATGCAGTTCAATTGGTAGTATGAGAAACACAGACCAAACAACAGGTTGACTACCTCTTATCTTTCAAATGTTGTATTTCACCTTGTCCATTTGAAAAGTTTTCCACTGCCAAGGAAATTAGCTCACATGTCTTACTAATTTTTTTAAAAAAAAAAAGGAATCCCTGATCAAAGATACCAGAAGATTCATCAGTAGAATTCAAGAAATTAAAGATTCATAAAGGATCTCTGTTTCATTCACCTAAGAAAATAACATGTATATCTTTACAAGTAAGAATACAACTTTGGGAACCTTTGACAAACCCACTGAAACAACTCTTGCTAATGTCAACAATGATCTCTGCATTACTAAAGTCGATGATCAAACTTAAGCCTTCATCTGGCCCCTCCTATCGGTAACATTTGACACAACTAATCACTGCCTGAAGCCTTTCCTTCTTTTGACCTTTGGGACACTCCTTGTATTTTATCTCCTTGCCCATTGGCTTCCTTTCATACTTCTTTTCTAATTTCTCCTCATCTTACCAAACTCTTTAAGACTTTGGGTATCTTCGTTGTCTATACACATGCCCGGAGTAGTTTCATTCAAGAGTGCAGCTTTAAATATTATCTAAATTCTGTTGGCTTCTATCCCACATCTCTCCTCTAAACTACATAATCTTATAACTAACTGCCTTCTCAACATGTACAATTGGAGACCTAACAGGCATTAGACTTTAACCTGTGTAAATACTCTTGATTTTACCACAAACCTCTACCTCCTGCTGCCTTCTCCATCTCTGCAAATGGTTGTTCCATTTTTCCACATGCTCAAATCTAAAAGCTTGAAGTTAACCTTGATTCCTTTACTTAACTCACAACTTACCTCCAACCCCTCTACCCCCAACCCTTGGCACCAAAAAAAAAAAAAAATTTCCCATTGGCACCACATTCAAAATAGAAAGAGAGTGTAACCATTTTTCTGCTTCCAACTTCCCTTCAGTCCAAGCAACCATCATTTCTTAGCAAGAACTTTGCAATAGCCTTTTAACTGATTTCCCTACTTTTACCTATAGAAACTCAAATAAATCTGTAAAACCTTAAGTTTGATCATAACTCTGCTCTACTCAAATTCTTCTACTGGTTTCCCATCTTCCCAGAGTACAAGGCAAGTTTTCCCAGCACCTATAAAGCCGTACATAACTGCACTCCCCACTATCTCTCTAGACACATTTCATGACCTTTCTCTCTTCACTCTGCTCTAGCCACCCTGGCTTTTCTGCTACTTTTCAAAGGTACCAAGTCCACTCCTGCCTCAAAACTTTTCTTTTGCTATTTTACTGGCCAAGAATATTCTTCTAGATATACAAGTGTTTCAACTCTTCCTTTCATTTCTCCACCAATCTTCCCTCCCAAATAGTATTTCCCCACTTTGAGTTTTTCCAATACTCATTTATTTTTGTGACATTTATCTCCATAGTAATTGTCATTATCCAATTTACTGTCTATTATTTATTATCTGTCTTTTCTCTTTAACCTCACTAGAAGGTAAGTTGCATATAAGCAAAAAGTTTGTTTTGTTCACTACTGATCCTCAATGGCTAAAATGCCTGGCACACAGTAGGTAAGGAATAAAAATTGTCATGTTTGAATGAATGAATAAATGAATGTTAACTGTATTAAATGAGTGTTAATCTAAGCCTAAAAACAGATACTTCATAGTTAATGCTGCAAAGAGTCAAAGGGATGGGGGCTCAAATTATCAGCCAAGATAGCGCTATAATTTGAAAACAACTGAGCAATTTATCCAGCCCAAAAAGAACCCTTAAACTGAGTGGCATTGAAGCTTAAATTTCATTTCTAAATATTAAAAGAGTGGCGGGGGAGAGAGGGAACTATCTCACTCATGATGCCACGGAAGCAAAATCTGACATGTTGCCCTGCATCCTATTTGCTTAATACTACACATACCATAGTTGAGAGAAAAAAAAAAAAAAGAAAGAAAGAAAGAAAAAGCCATCTAGTTATGGTCCTTCAAATAAATAAATACTTCAGCATTTTCGTAAATGTGATTCTCTAGCAAAACAAAC
>NW_007734179.1:46020-54984 GCF_000696425.1 Galeopterus variegatus | reverse complement strand
ACATGTTGCCCTGCATCCTATTTGCTTAATACTACACATACCATAGTTGAGAGAAAAAAAAAGAAAGAAAGAAAGAAAAAGCCATCTAGTTATGGTCCTTCAAATAAATAAATACTTCAGCATTTTCGTAAATGTAATTCTCTAGCAAAACAAACAAACAAACAAACAAAAACAACAAAAAAGTTTTCCCTGCTTTTTCTAAGCTGATGTGTAAAGATAAGTCATGACCTTTAGGAATTTGATAATCAGGTGAGGCAACCGATTCCTCACCATCATTCCAGAGTAAATGTGATAATCTTGTTTAATTTTGCATGTGTTGTTTTTCTTTCAAACACTTGTGTGTTTGATTTGGTAAGCTAGTTCTGAAATCTGACTCTTTGCAAGTAAACGTTTTCTTTGCCTTTCTCTGAGTCATCCTATGATCAAGTTTTCCTCTGAAACCCTCAGCACTCTCATCAGTACTACACAATTTAGCACTGAATAATTTAACTCTGAAGTCATTTGCTGTAATTTCATGCATTTCCATCATAGTGGTTAGCACTTTACCCTTTACATACTAGATACACAATAAATATTTGTTAATTTATATGCACTATGGTATTCTTTCAAAAGTCCTGGATTTGGAAGTTAATAGAACTCTGTTTACACCCAGGATTTGTTGCTTTTTTTGCTAGAACATGTTAGGCAGGAAGCTTAATCTTTCTACACTGAGTCTCTTCATCTCTAAAAGATAATAATGTCTCTCTCCATTCACAGGGCTGAGGTCAGGAGTAGAATAGGTCATTCATGTGACGTTTGATGCTCTGCACATTGTACATTATAAACAACTCTGTTGTTGGTTGAATCTGAATTTGAGTTAATCTCTCCGAAGGATGCATAGAATCTGAGTTCTCAATTCTGGCCATGTGGTAGAATCATGTGAAAAGATTTTAAAAAGCACTGACATCCAGTCCCCATTCCAGATTAAATCTTGGGGAGAAAAATCTGGTCATAGGTAATTTTTCAAAATTGTTCAGGTGATTCTAACATACAACAGAGGTTGAGAATCATAATGCTGACGTCAGTCTGCCTAAGTTCAGATCCCAGCTCCCCCACTTATGTGCTATGTGAACTTGGCCAAGTAAATTAATCCCTCTAGGCTTTATTCTCTCAATCTGTAAAATGGGGTTAATAATGGCACCTTCCTCGCATGGTTGTTATGAGGAATAAAAGAGATAATTCATGGGAAATACTTAAAATACCATCTAGGACCTAGTTAGAGCTCAATAAATGAGAGCTTATCAGCTCTATTACATTTTCCTCGAGAGTGGAGACTGTGCTTTGGATTCCCTTCTCATTACAAAAACGAAACCATGTAAATAGTGCATGCTCAATTTATGCTGAGAGAGCAGTTAGGACATTCCTTTGGCAGTGATACAATGCAAAACCTCACAGAATGAAATCTCAACATAAACCATTAATCATTCACAGCTTGCAAAAGATCAAAATGCCACCACTTAGGGCAAGATGTACACCTGGAAAAAAAAAAATGGGAACAGAAATTTCACAAAGGAAAGCAAGATATTATGCAACCTACGATCTTGCTCTTGGCTGGCCTTAGTGGAGATCAAATGGGAAAAAGAGGGAAGCATATGTTTTAACATATAAAAATTATAAAAATGAGCAATTTGAAGGAATCTCTGTCTTTAAAATAAGGGAAATATCAACTATGGGGTGGGAAAACCATGGCAGCTTACCTGTACCTCGTTGACATGGAGATTCAACATTCTATTACACAAGAAGAGCATTAACAAGATGGTATTAAAAATCCAGTGATGATTTATGCTTCAATCTTCACAGCAAAACTTATGAAGAAGGATACAGTGTACGATGGCTAAATGGTGTTTTCTTTATTATATTGGCACTTTACAAATTCAGAAAGGAGCACTTACCTCACACCATTTGTTTTCCTCAGACAGTTTCAAGAAGAAAAATGCCAAATAATTATACTCTTGCTACTCTCCAGAATTTTCATTTGATATTCAATATAAAGACTAATATGAGGAGGTGGAAAATAATTTCTCTTCACCTATCTGATGCAGTTGACTTTTATTACACAAATTCTTTACTGAAAATTTCGACAGACTGCCTATAGCCTACCCTTTAATCTATGAACTTTGCATTCTGTTAATTCCCACACTGACTACATAATATGGGAGAGAGTTTTTCAAAAATTAAGTTTGTAGTAAAAGTAGCCAAGTTGACATACGGTGAATTGTTCTATTTTCTAGCATTTTTATTGAAAAAACATAATACTCGCTACATTATAGTAATGATGATGATTATTTTGAACATATTTAATAAAGTGCTTTAGACTTGACTATTTCTATTAAATTAAACAGATGGTGATAGCACATAATTTCACCCAGAAATATACATTAATTATTAACAATAAATGTAGGGCAAAACAACAGACTTCAGTAATATAACTGCACATCTGCAAAGGAGATTGTTGGCGATTTGAAAATGCTAATTCTGTGATTAATCTTCCATTTGGCTACTGAGCAACAGAAGTCATGCACAAGGACTCCTAAGATGAATGATGGAGCATGCAGACTTCAAATCAAATTCTGGTCTCAGACAGCAGAAGGGCATGTTGGTAGCAGTAGGAACTTCTTACCAAAAATATGTGTGGTCCTAAGATGAATGATGGAGCATGCAGACTTCAAATCAAATTCCGGTCTCAGACAGCAGAAGGGCATGTTGGTAGCAGTAGGAACTTCTTACCAAAAATATGTGTGCTTTTGCCACAAAACAATTTGGAGGAAGATGTGCTCTATTGTCTTTATTTGAGGATCAGTCTCTGGGAGAATACAGGATACCCTTTTCTTCCTTTTTTTCCAACAATTTCAAATCCACCATCCTGTAACATCTTTCTTCACAGATTTACCATTTTCACATAGCCTGCAATCTTCCTTCCACAACACAAGGAAAATTATCCTCGACCATTACAAAACCATGGTGCTTTCACATTTGGGACATGGCATGCAATTCTGGGCACTCCACCTCAAGAAAGACATAACAATGATGGAAAATTTCCAAATACTCAAGGGGACTGATCAAGTATCTTCAGTTTGAGAATAAACTAGGAGAAGAGGGCTCTTCAATCCACAAACAGAGACAAAAGGGAAATACAACCAAAGGATTTCACACTAAAAATGATAAGAGGTGGAATCCACATTTGATGAACAAATCTCAAATGTCAAGGACAAGATAATCAAGAAGAGTCCATGCCATTAGCCTTTTGAAATGGACTTAACATCTTATAGCTTAAAAAAGTAAATCGGGGGCAAATTTAAGAAAGTCTATTTTATAGGCTAACTAATCTTTGTAACCTAAGGAAGAATACGAATTTAAAGTATAATTTTAGAAGTTTTGATATTAATTTAAATAGACCTATAACAAGTTAAAAAAATGGAATTAGTAATCAAAAAACTTTTCACAAGATAAAAAAAAAGTTCAGAACCAAATGGTTTCACTGGTGAATTCTACCAAACATCTAAAGGAGAATTAACTACAATCCCTCACAAACTCTTGCAAAAATAAAATAGGAAAGAAAACATACCAACTCATACCAAGGCCAGGATTATACTGATATCTAAACCAAGCAAGGACATCACAAGAAAGATAATTACAGACCAATATCCGTTATAAATATAAGTGCAAAAATCCTCAACAAAATACTATCAAACCAAATCCAGCAACATGTAAAAAGGCTTGTACACCACAACCAAGTGGGGTTTATTTCAAGAGTGCAAAATTAGGTCACCATATGAAAATCAATCAAACAGTGAAATATACCATATTAATAGAAGACAAAAATGGCATGATAAGCTCAATAGATGCAGGAGAAGAATTTGATAAAATCTGACAACCGCTCATGAAAACTCCACGAAATAGAAGTCGAATAGGAATATTCTCAACCTGGTAAAGGGTATCTACAGAAAACCCATAGTCAACATCATACTTAATTTTGAAATACTGAAAACTTACCCCTGAATATCAGGAGCAAGATAAGGATGTCACTCTCACTACTCTGTTCCACATTATACTGGGGCTACGAGCCAGGAAAAATTAGACAAGAAAAAGAGATAAAGAGCATCCATATAAAGAAGTAAAGCTATCTCTACTTGCAGATGACAAATCTTGTATATTAAAACATCCTAAGGAATCTACAACAACAACAAAAACCCTTTGATTAATAAATAAGTTCAACAAGGTTGCAGGATGCAAGATCAATTGTACTTCCATACACCAGCAATGAATAATCCAAAAGGGAAATTAAGAAAACAATTCAACCTACAATAGTATAAAAAGAATGAAATATTTAGTAATAAATTTAACCAAAGACGTGCAATATTTGCACACTGAGAACTATAAAGCATTGATAAAAGAAATTAAAACAGTCCTAAATGAATTTAGCTCAGTTGGTTAGAGCACAGTGTTGTAACACCAAGGTCAAAGTATAGAATCCCCTTACCAGCAAGCCACAAAAAAGAAAAAAAAAAAAACAGAAGTCCACATAATGCATTGTTCTATTTATATGAAATGTTCACAAGAAGCAAATCCATAGAGACAGGAAGTAGATTAGTAGTCACCAGAGCTGTGGCGACAGGCAATAAGGAGTGACTGCTGATGAATACAGTCACCATATTTTTGGTGTGATGAAAATGTTCAGCAATTTAAACAGTTGTGTAACCTCATGAATATGAGGTTAAAAACACTGAATTCTACAAAGATGTGAATTTTATGGTATATAAATTATATCTCAATAAAAAAACATCGCATATTACTTATGCTGGTTTCTATGTTTACTATTTCATGGGTACAACTAGAACTTGAACTCCTTTCAGATTATTTATCACTACCACATCCTTCTTAGGCAACTGGGAAAAAAAGGATCTCTTTAGAGTGTCTGCCACAATTGTCACAATATGAAATGTTCACAAGAAGCAAATCCACAGAGACAGGAAGTAGATTAGTAGTCACCAGAGCTGTGGTGACAGGCAATAAGGAGTGACTGCTGATGAATACAGTCACCATATTTTTGGTGTGATGAAAATGTTCAGCAATTTAAACAGTTGTGTAACCTCATGAATATGAGGTTAAAAACACTGAATTCTACAAAGATGTGAATTTTATGGTATATAAATTATATCTCAATAAAAAAACATCGCATATTACTTATGCTGGTTTCTATGTTTACTATTTCATGGGTACAACTAGAACTTGAACTCCTTTCAGATTATTTATCACTACCGCATCCTTCTTAGGCAACTGGGAAAAAAAGGATCTCTTTAGAGTGTCTGCCACAATTGTCACNCATCCTTCTTAGGCAACTGGGAAAAAAAGGATCTCTTTAGAGTGTCTGCCACAATTGTCACAACAGTGAAGAGTGGCAATAATAACACATAATTACAGCTGTTCTTTTTACATTAGGGATGCTAAATGATAAAATTCCTCTATTATTTATTACAAAATAGTATCTATAAAAAAATTATGGCATGCCTTAAGACTTGAGGACTTTAGAACATCATATGCTTACATTCTCTTTCCTTCTTACAACTTTTAAGTACGCTAAGGGGAATGAAATGGCCCATACTGTGTTGTTCTACACTGTCATATTATGGCTCATCAAGTCTATTTGCTCATATAGTTAAATAAAGTTGCTCCTGTGACCTGCTTTTCAGGTTTGTCCTTGAATACCTGGCACAATGTTTTTAACAACTCTTGAATAGAAAGGGTAATGGAAGAAAGGTAAATGCCATAGTTTACCCACAATATCTGTTAAAATAAAACCACAGACAATGTTGTGTTCTTTGAGCCTGGTTAAGGCACAACAGTTTCTCCTCTCACTCCTCACCCCTATCTCCATCTCCTTCTCCCTGCTGTTCAGAGCTCATTATGGAGGTTCCTTATTGCTTATTACTGGAGCCCTTGGACAGGAAGCAGAGTCAAGCCATATATCCCTTAGGATATACTAGGATATGTTGCAATATCATACAACCTTAAAATCTCAATGGCTTAAAACAAGCAAGTTTATTCCTTCTGCATGCTGCATGTCTATCGTGTGTTAACAGGAGACTCATCACTGTAGTCACTCAGAGATACAGGCTGATAAAGAAACCATCTCAACCCATGCATTCATGATCACAGGAGCAGGTTTTTTTAAAAAATGGTCAAGTTTGCATTGAATTCTAAAGCTTTTTCCCAGTAGTGGTAGAGGTCATTTCTGCTCATATTTTATTAGTCAAATCAAGTTATATGAGCAAGCTCAATTTTAAGAAAAGGAACAGATATTAATAAATGATAACACAGGCTACCATACCACCAAGAAGCCTATGCAATAGTTCCCTTAAGTCCTGCTTTGTCCAATAGCCTTGACAGATTTTCTAGCTGCTCTCCTCCTTTCTCAAGGTCAAAAGATTGGTTTGTGACAATGCAAGTGATGACAAAGGTGACCACTTAGTAGATAAGGCAAAGGTAAGAAACTTCTGACTTTTTAGTCACTTATTCAAAAATATTTATTTATACTAGTATACGTCTTATATTTCCCAAATGCTGAGCCACATTAGGGACATTAGCTTGCCAAAAGTATGAAATGAGCCTTAATAATGGTAATTTTAAAAAATTTCTCTAGTCAAGATAATCATGAATTGTTGTCTACATTGTAAATCTATTGGAGTTGAGGATAGACGACTGCCTTAATCTCTGGAAAATTCCCATGGTGTATTACAATCCACACTGTTTCAGGACAAGGAGCATCAGGAACAGTGCAGGAAAAGGAGCAGGACAGGCACAAGGGGTGATTAACTAATAGACATGTTGTTCTCTCTGAGGACAGTCAGAAGTTCAGTGGATTGTGTTTTAAAGGGAAGGTAAACTCTGGACTGGGGTTGGTCAGAGATCCTTCTATTTTCTCATCTATCCATCCATCCAATCAACTCTTCATTCAGTATATCACTATGATATAGGCACTAAGCTACGAAAGAAACATTCAGTACCTAAAGAGATAAGAATTGAGAAAATAAAAGTAGACTTTCTATGAGGAATCTAGGTAGTTATGATACTAGGCAAATGTGGATCCAAATAATAAATACACTAATGCAAGACCATGTCAATAATAGGGTGCCAAAAGATGCCAATCACTATGCTCACTCCTTTTTGTACTTGTACATTAACTCACTTAACCCTCACTGAATGTGAGATGGATATTATATTTTACAAATAAGAAAGATGATAATCAAGGAAGTTAAGTAACTTTCTCATGGTGATTCAGCTTCTAAGAGACAGAATGTGGTTTCTGATTCCAAAGACCATGATCTTTCTATTATGCCATGCTAGGCACAAATTGCCCCATGTAGCAGGGTGGGCAACCCAAGCCACTCCAGAATTAAGGACAGAATTATAGTCCCAGAAGGGAAAAGAAATGTTACATAGCAAAAATGAGGCCATCATATTACAGGTTATCTAACATAGAAGCAGACCAGAAATTGGATGCCACCAAACGGTCAGCTAAAGGCACTGACATTGCCCTCTGCTGGTCCAGACCATCTCAGGATCTAGGTAGAGGTAGTCTCAAGGACAGAAGGGCATTATTAATTCCAGCTGAGAGTGGATAGCCCATTAGAAACAAAGCCTGAGATACAATTTATTCTAGGCACATATAGCATGTCCTTACATTTTCACCTGAAATTGAGACTTTTTTCTAATCTGAAATATCGTCTAGTATTAAAAAGGACATCTTTGTTTATACCCTCAATATAGAAACAATGCCTTTTCTAGCTGACAGCCAAAGAGTAGACACAAACCTACTTTAACTTATTTGCTGGGTGTAATAAACACTACTTTGATTTGATCACTCTTAATGAGGACAGCAGACAACATGATACAGACAAACTATTGAGCTGAGAACAGAAATATCAACATAGGCACTATCTCCTAATTTTCTCATCTTTGGTGTACATTAGTTGGTTAACGGACTTGAGCCAGAATATCCGCACAGACAAAACAAACTGGATAATTGAACAATTATTTGATGAATTTAAACACTAAAGAAAGTGACTTCGGATAATTAAGATTTTGTTCTAAACTGCTGGAGCATCTTTCTTTGGGGAAAAGATATGGAGATAGAAGTAGAAGTAGGTGTGTGGATTTGTCTTTTTCCACTGCATTTTAGAACCACCTAAAGATACTGAGCAGGGCTATAAGAGGGGGCCAACATTTGGGCCATTGATTATAAGCTGCAAGACCAGGAATGTTCCTCTGCTACATCATTAGAGGCCAGGATTAAAACAGAAATAAGACATTGCAAAATCTTAGCTTCAGCCCTTTCCTGGAAGCTGAGTGGTCATGATTCAGGAGAGAAGCAGCCCCTCCACTGGTGTAATCTGGAGTCCAAACTTTGCAATTTCATTGATGAAATGTGGTAAGATAGTGGTAGGATCTTACCACATCAGCATCCTTGGCTGGGTAAGCACCATTCCCTGGGAGGATGGATAGGAGTGGAGAGAGCAGCTATTAAGATCTGAGCCTTGACATATGGTAATGTCCCATA
Organism: Galeopterus variegatus; assembly: GCF_000696425.1. Taxonomy (NCBI): domain Eukaryota; kingdom Metazoa; phylum Chordata; class Mammalia; order Dermoptera; family Cynocephalidae; genus Galeopterus; species Galeopterus variegatus. The sequence goes on along the minus strand of NW_007734179.1, from coordinate 46,388 downwards.
ACTGGTTTCCAGGGACCTTTGAAGGCAGCCAACTGCTTTGCAAGGGATCAGATTTGGACAAGTTAGCCCTTGTTACCAGTATAATTACCCAGTCATGACTGGCCCATTGGACCAGAATGACTCAACCTACAAAGCAGTATAGCAGAGACTGTCCTTCAGAACTCAAAATGAGAGTTAAAAATTAAAACCAAATGCAGAGATTAGGGAATACATTACTTTCTTATAGAAAACAATTCATTGAATTATTCAAATAAGCACACTCATATGCACATACTGATTCAAATATTCCAAACAGATCAAAATATAAATTTAGCCATATTTTCCTAGGCCATAATCGATTAAACATTGACAATTCTATACAATTAAAC